>NW_027185233.1:0-85000 GCF_022577435.1 Embiotoca jacksoni | reverse complement strand
TGAGAATCGATTTAATTGGTGCGTTTCTGTCCAAATTCATCTGAAGAAGAATCAGAGAGGAGAGGTTTTTGTTTTTTTAAAGGAACAGAACAGCTGCGAACACACCTGAAGGCAGAGAGGGAACACTTAACGGGCCCAACCGGACCAGGACCAGGACCAAGGGCCCAATGGGTTGAGAGGGGGGCATCTGATATGCAAAATATCTGAGGAAGAGACACAAAACAACCAAAATAAGATGACAATTGTCCACAAAGACACTCAAAATGATCATGGAAACCTGACACCACCATAAGAGATGCAAAATGACCAAAATAAAACACTAAGACAGAAGAAAACCACCTAGAAGAGGCATAAAAGCAACAGAAAAAGACGCAGAACGATCTGAAGTCGACCAAAATTGACCAAAAAGACGCACAAAACCATC
The DNA here is from genome assembly GCF_022577435.1 of Embiotoca jacksoni. Taxonomy (NCBI): domain Eukaryota; kingdom Metazoa; phylum Chordata; class Actinopteri; family Embiotocidae; genus Embiotoca; species Embiotoca jacksoni. The sequence goes on along the minus strand of NW_027185233.1, from coordinate 84,576 downwards.
ACAAAGATGCACAAAATGACCAGGAAAAGCCAAAACCATCATAAAGAGATGTCCGATGTCTAAAAAGAGACAAAAAAAAATGACCATGGAAATCTAATACCACCAAAAAGAAATGCAAAAACCAAAAGATCATGGAAAGTCAAAAACGACCATATTAAGATGCAAAATGACCGAAATGAAACGCAAAACTAAGAGACCAAAAAAACACCTCGAAGAGGCAGAAAATTACCACGATGACGCATGACATCATCACAGAGACAACATGAGAAGCAAGGCAATCACAAAGACCAATAGAGAAAATAAAAGGGTCATCAGGGCCTCTAACAGGTTTCAAAAATTGGATTTAAAGTCCTCCGAGGCTCATAAACTACTGCAACCAGGAGCTGCTGGTAGATAATTCGGCAATGACAGTGTTTCCATAATATAAACAAATAGTGGCTGTAAATGACTGAATCCATGGCAACAGTACACTTCCTGTTTGGGATTTTTCTGCACATCTGCTGTTTTTCTGCCAAATTGGTGTTCTTTTATCTCATCAATGATTTGATCAGCTTCTCTTTATCAATACAGAACACTTTCTCTGAGATGTAGAAGGAGAAATATGTCAAATGTATGTTGAATGAGTTGATGTTTAAAAGTGTAGTTTTTCATTTGGACCACTGAGAGGCAGTGTTGTCTCATATTTATCTTTACATACCGTCTTATCAACTGGAGTCAGGATTTACATGTTGAGCTTTCAAATTTAAACTCACGACTAAATATAAATAAAAGTTAAAGTAGAAAAAAAGAAGCTGAAATAGAAGTAAAAGTAGAATTTCTTACCAAACGCTTTAATTTACATTTTAAACATGATTTCCGCTTAGAGATCATGAAAAGAAATAAAGACCTCTCAGAACTCGGCTTTGAATTATCACATTTTTAAGTTTTCAACAGCATAAAAGTAAGTCAGTCATAAGTAATCTGTGCATGAATGGAAGGAATGCAAACAGGAACTGCTAATAGATAATTCGGCAACCTTTTAAGTGCTATAATGTGACACAATGAGCAAATACAGGCAAGAACGCTGCAAGGGCCTTTACGTTGTTTACCAGCGTTTGAGGGGGGGGGGGGGTGTGTTACACAAATCAAACTCACCTGCTCGTCACCTGCCCGGTTTGTTGACGACATCAGCGCTGAATAAAACATAGGAGGATTTATTCGTCCACTGTTTTGACATCATTCAATCTTTATGGTGGGAAAAAAAAAAAAAAAATCGTCTTAAAAGTGCAGTTTGTTTTGTTGATTCACCTCCGACCAACTCTGCAGCACTTTACTGCTCATCAGTCATCAATGGCGACCTCAGATGTATGGAAGCCCATGCAGGACAAAAAAATATATACAAAATTGGAGTATTATTTGAAAAATGATAGAAGCCCTTTCCTGGAATAAATGCACATTTAGACTACGTTAGTACACGTGTGACAAACAAAAAGCTGAAAATAGTATGGAAGCCTCTTCATGACAAAAGAAACAAAACAACTTGGAAGTCGCATATTGATTTTTTTTTTTATAATAAATTGGACCCTGATAAAATGTCATGTTCTACCTCCTATTTTGTAATTAAAAAAAATACTGTTGGTTTATCTTTTCTTTTTTAAACATCTCAAAGCTTTTGAATTTAGGATTTTTGATTTACTTCCTTTAGATTTGCTACAGTAAATACTGACTTGGCGTCTCACAATATTATATAGGTTTTTTTTTAACGAAATATCTCATAATCTTGTTTTAGAAAGATATTTTTTTTTTTTTTTTTTTTTTTTTTTTACATACTTGAGTTTTCATCAATTTCTGGGCTTCCGTGCAGATGTCAAATTAAAAGGGTTTCAACCAAAGCAGCCAAATCAGATTAAAGATGTAAAGATACAAAAGACCACAAACACAATTACCACATTACAATTTCTCTTTTTTTTTTTGTACTTTTAATGAGAGACTTTCCTTTGGAGAAGCAGACTTACGTAAGTGGACCCTCTGGGGTGTTTTACAGTTTGTTGAAACATGAAAAAGAAGAAAAAACTAATGAGGTCTGATGTTTTTTCGGGTGTGACTGAAGCCTGCGGTCACTACAACCATGGCACAGAGGATTTATTTCTTTTTAAACTTTATTTTGATATCAAACAGTACAAACAAGTAGAAAAGGCAATTTTTTTTTTTAAAAAAACAGAAGAGGATGAATCTGCAGAAGGCAACAAGAGAGAAAAAAAAAAAGGTCTGAGCTGCTCAGCGTGATGTTAAAATAAGACGTGTATTTAAATATAAAGGTCACCGGTTTACTTCACAGTTAAACTACCGTGTCGGACTCAATAAACAGAAACGATGACCGCCTGCATCATATTTCAAAACACAGTTATGAATGGCGTCATTTATCTGCGGCCTAAAAACGACCTTTTTTCTAAAGAAAACAGCATCCCGCCTTTGTAAATGCTAATTTTAAAGTGCTCCTTCTTCTCCTTCTTCTTCTCCTTCTTCTTCTCCTTCTTCTTCTCCTTCTTCTTCTTCTTCTCCTTCTTCTTCAACTTCTCACGTATAAAATTACAGTTACAACCACTCTTTAAAAAAAGAAGACCAGTCTAATCGCTGGAACATCTCAGCAGGGAAGACTTTTTGTTATCCAGAGACCAAATCCTCCGAGCTTTTCTTTTCCCCTCCCGTGACCTCCTTTTTAAATACAACAAAACTCCCAGCTGTCTTTTTAAAAGAAGAAAATCCAGAATTGAATCCTGTTGAGTGTCATAACGAGGGAAGTGTGTGTTTTTCCTGAGGTTTTCTTTTCCCTTTAAATCCTAAGTTTGGTTGTAGAGGTCTTTCACCAGCCTTTTTCTTTATAAACATTAAATACAACCTTCAATACTTTGTTTTTCTCACATATTCATCTTTCAGTAGTTCATTTGACTTCTTAGAATATGTTCTGTAAGGTGTGTAAGTCACACGAGCGTTTCAAACGTCTCCTTTTACCAAAATTGCTGAAATCTGTAAAAATAAATACAACTTTTTCAGGTTAATAATGACACAAATTGACACACAAAAAAAAAGGCCAACTTGATTTTTTTTTTTAAGGCAACAGAAAGTCCCAAAAAAGAGGAAGCTATCGTGACGTCTGTTAGCCTAGCGTTGCTAACGTGACAGATTAGTGCTGCCTTGTTTCTGGCCAGTTAGCATTTTAGCTTGCCAGTAAAAGTGGTTTGACATGTAGTTTTTAGACAACTCGTGTGAACTCGTCGCACAAAACAAATGTTTACATTTGTCCCGAGCCGTCAGACAGCTGACAATGTGACTGACAGGCACGTCAGCTGTCAGCCAGTTGTCCTTTTTATACAGGAAGATGTTTCGTAGGACAAACGGTGTCACAAACTTATGAACGGAAATACTCAAGATCTAAAAAAATAAATAAATCTAAAAATATCTTAAAACAGTTTTTATGCTGTGCAAAAAAAAAAGGAAAAGTTAGCGAATCAATAAAAATCAAAATATAAACAAAGTGCGATTGAAACAGACGAACATGAACGATGCAAATTAAATATCCAAAAAAGCTTCAGAAAAAAGGACGAAAACGTCTGAAGTGCAACAAAAATGAAGTTTTTTTTTCCATCATGTTTTCTAAATTATTTGCAACCGCAGCTTTTTCCGTTACGCCATCTTTTTTTGCCCTCTCTTCTTTTGCAACGATTTCACGGCACACAAGTGGAGGATCGGCGCCACCTGCTGTTGAACTCGACAAACCAACTCCACGATGTTTAACTGTCGTGGAAGAGGTCGGTCTTCGGTGGCGGCGAGCGTGAAACCCAAACTCCGGACTCCAAAACGTCCCGTCAGAAACGGAGTCGATTCCGTCGACCGGACGTCGCCACGGCAACCGCGTCATCCGATCAGGGATCGTAGCGTCGCCGCCAAGCCGACTCCGACGGCCAGCCCGCTCCACGTGGGCCCGGTCGCGGCTCCGCCCACTTCCTGCCCCGACGTGTGGTTACACGGGGAGACGCCGCTCGCCTCGGTGGCGTTCGCTGCGGCGCTGCCGGTCGTCGCGGCGACGCGTCGTAACAGGAAGTCATGCTTCATGGCGGAGTAGCGGTCGGGACCGTACGGGACGCTGAGAGTCTCCGTCAACGCTTCGTGACCCGGGTACGTCACCTGTCAATCAAACAGATCGGAGAAAAGAAAGTGAGTAAACGTTTGGAAAAAAAACTGCAGGAACTTAACGCAGGAACTTAACGCAGGAACTTAACGCAGGAACTTAACGCAGGAACTTAACGCAGGAACTTAACGCAGAAACTTAATGCAGGAACTTAATGCAGGAACTTAACGCAGGAACTTTATGCAGGAACTTAACGCAGGAACTTAATGCAGGAACTTAACGCAGGAACTTAACGCAGAAACTTAATGCAGGAACTTAACGCAGGAACTTAACGCAGGAACTTAACGCAGGAACTTAACGCAGGAACTTTATGCAGGAACTTAACGCAGGAACTTAATGCAGGAACTTAACGCAGAAACTTAACGCAGGAACTTTACGCAGGAACTTAATGCAGGAACTTAACGCAGGAACTTTATGCAGGAACTTAACGCAGAAACTTAACGCAGGAACTTTATGCAGGAACTTAACGCAGGAACTTAACGCAGGAACTTTATGCAGGAACTTAACGCAGGAACTTAACGCAGGAACTTTACGCAGAAACTTAACGGCCGTTTCAGCTGATTAGCAAGTTTTACGACAAGTTGTGTTTACGGTGAATTCGTATTTTCCCGGCAGCAGCAGTCGGTAGTATTCTCCGTATCGGTCGGTTCTGAACGGACACAGGTTCCTGCGACCTTTGACCTCCACCACGGCGTTCGGCACCGGCACTCCTGAGCCATTGAGCACACGACCTTTGACCCCTGATCACACACACACACACACACACACACACACACACACACACACACACACACACACACACACACACACACACACACACGCGCGCACGCGCACACACACACACACACACACACACACACACACACACACACACACACACAAACAGAAGGTGATTATCAAGTATTGACCCAAGTACAGTTTTACGTTAACAGCACAGGACATAGGACATGGACAGGTAGTAAAGAGACGGAGACAGACGGGTAAAGAGACAGACGGGTACCGACCCAGGTGGACCTGCTGGATGAAGGACAGCAGAGCTTTCTTGTTGTCCGTCCACAAGGCAGGAAGTTCTTTGACGGGAGGAAACTTGCAGCAGGAAACTTCCAGCGTCACCTCCAAACACTGAGCCCACACGTAGTTGTAGTCCTGCATCCCACCTGCACACACACACACACACACACACACACACACACACACACACACACACACACACACTGAAACTTTTATTTTTCTCATTAAATAATCGACTGATTACTTTCTTCAATCTATCAGTTTCGTTTTAATATAAAAAAAAAATTGTTTTTAATATTAGCAGAAATGTTGCAATAAAAATTGGATTAATCAGATGATTGTTTAATTTTTTTTTTTTAAATATAACATGTCAGAATATAATATCATATAATATCAATCCAGGATATTTACATGAACACAGAAGGAGTTTATTAATGTGCATGTAAACAATATGTATCTCAGATTAATGCACACAAACAACAGGATGGAGTCTCCAGTTCCCTCCGAGCCCGATTGGGTTGCAGTGATCAGGTTTCTCCTGAGGAGGCAGTCACGGGTCGTAATCCAACCTTTATCTTTATGCTAAGCTACGCTAACGGCCGTGTCTCTTGGTGTTCGGACCTGCCAGGGGATACCACCGGTAACCGTTGGTGACGCCCTCCGGGAACGGCCGGCTGTCCTCGCAGAGGTCGCCCCGCTGCATGGAGGCGTGGTTGTAGGAGTACACCTTGGCCAGGTGAACGAACACGTCGTCGTCGGGGGAGACGCTGGCCCCGCCCACCAGCTCGCTGCCTGCGGGAGCAGACAGGCGTTTAAAACCGTTTCGTGAACGTGAAAATCTGATCAAATGAATCCTTTTATCGCCTTTTATATGGATTATGATTGTTTACGGTGTTTTATTTTCTCTCCATGATGACTTCCTGCTGATTTTTCATCCCTCATTAAGGTTGTATTTTGTTTTACACTTTCATATAAAGAAAAGAAAATGTCCCAAAAACTATCCTTAAAAAAAAAAAAAGAAAAAGATTTTCCAAAACATGCTCATGGGATCGTTTCGTCTTTTCAATCTCGTTGTTGTTTAACTTTTCAACTTCCTGTTTGGAGGACGCCGTCCGTTTGAGAGCGTTCACCTCCGTTGCTGTTGTCGTACGGATAACTGGCCACCAGAGCTCCTCCGTGAAGGTTAGCGGAGAGGACGAAGCTCTCGGTCTCCAGCCAGCCAATCACAGCTCTCACCTGGAACACATGACGCAGCAACGCGGGTTCAAATATTTCCTTTTTTTCAGACCATCTACGACCTCATCTTTACACACGCAGTTGTGTATCGGTGTGACAACGCTGCCACCTTCAGGTCAAAGAGGGAAAAACACACACAGACAGACAGACACACACCGCAGGTCACATGACCAACCTCAGCTTCCCTCTTCTCCTCGGAGAGCTGCTGTTGCCGTCGGAGACCAGCGAAGGCGTCCGGGAAGTTCCTGTTCAGGTCGACGCCGTTGTAGTTGAACCTGACGGAGACGGAGAGTTCGTGACAAAGTTATTCATACACAAGTCGAAGTACATTTTCACAAATATTAGACTATGTTTTATATTATTATTATTATTAATTAATATTCAATGATGGCTTTTTTAGTATTTTGGACAAAGGAATCAACTTTTAAACTTTTAAACTCGCTGGTCCTTAAAAAACAGATTTCTTGTATTTAGTTTTTTACCTTTTAAATTTTTTTAAGACTGAATTATTTATTTGAATGTAGTTTATTGTGTGTGTGTGTGTGTGTGTGTGTGTGTGTGTGTGTGTGTGTGTGTGTGTGTGGGCAGCTGCTGGCACGGCTCCTTTGAGCAAGGCACGTGTTGAAAACAGCTTCCCACGACCCTCCGACAGTCTGCAGGAAGTGAGCGTATCTTTAGTTAAACAGCATGATTATGTATTCCTGTTTTCATCTGCCGTTATTGTTGGACATCTTTACAAACATTTAACTTTTTGCATTATTATAAATAAATGATTGTGTTTGCATCATCGCTTTTTAAAGCACTCTGATTTTATTTTGTAAACTGATGCAAAAAAAATAAAGTTTATCGTCACTATTTGTTTCATAAGTTTGTGTCAAGTCAAAGAGAAACACACAAACATCCCGCGTCGTACTGGGAGTCGTACGGTTTCAGATCAGAGAGCGGCTCGTCGACGTGGAGTTCGATCACATGACCCGATGACATCACGGGTCACCGAGCGACCGGGAGCTCAGAGCGGCTGCAGCTGTTGTGATCGCTGCTTTTATTTTGAAAATACTGATACAGCTCTTTTCTTTACGATGGTTTGAGATGTTAAGAGATTAGTTTTTGTCTCTTTTTCCACCTGAACACTGACACAAACCGGGAAATAAAAATTCAACTGTTGATGTGTGAGATAATTTTCTTCATTTTAAGCGTTTAAAAAAAAAAAAAAAGTGTTAAATTAAAATAAAATAAAGTCAAGTTCAAACATGATGTTTCTCATCTCGTTTCCTCAAGGTTTGGAAAGTGGTGATCTGAGGCAGACCACACACACACACACACACACACACACACACGCACACACACACACGCACGCACACACACACACACGCACACACACACACACACACACACACACACACACACACACACACACACACACACACACACACACACACTGTCTGTCACTGATTAGGAGGTGAGGCTCCATTATGTGATACAAAAGGCACACAAACACGCACGTAAACAGCAAACAGAAGAAGTCAAAACACACATAATTACACACTTAGAGTTTTAACTGTGACTGCAATCTGTGTGTGTGTGTGTGTGTGTGTGTGTGTGTGTGTGTGTGTGTGTGTGTGTGTGTGTGTGATGCAGATCTAATGTGCGTTTCTGGTTTCCTGCTAATCAAAGTGTTTTGGGCGTTGGAGCGTCACATAGTTTAGTCTTCATACAAAAAACAAGTGTGTGTGTGTGTGTGTGTGTGTGTGTGTGTGTGTGTGTGTGTGTGTGTGTGTGTGTGTGTGAGATCTCAAGTCTTTGAAGTCTTGTTTGAGTGTTCGTAAAACACACAAACACACTCAAAATGTCCCTTTACAAACTTTAAAGTGATGGAAATATCGACGTACTTTTACTCAAGTTAAACTTGGAGGTACTCGTACTCGGACTCGTACTCTTCTTTTCTACTTTTCTTCTTCTTCTACTTTACTACAATTACGACCATATGTACCACATATATATACCACATGTATGAAACATGTTTACCGCATTGCTACATATGATAAAATGGGAAAAAAATATGCGGGAAAGTTTTTCACGTGGAAATCACGTGTGAAAATGTTCCAAAAAATACATATTTCACAAGTGTATGTGCATTTTTTATGTGGTGGGAATACACTGTACAACAAAATATCAAACATTTCTATCAGCAGATTCATAAAAATAATCATTAATTACAGCCCTAAATCTAAGAGTTGAAAATTAGTATTATATTAATGTAATAAAGTCACAAGGGACTTTTACTCGTGAAACATTTTCAATAAGGGATTTTTACTTGTATGGAGTATTTTTTTACAGTGTAACGTTGGTGCTTTTATTGAAGTAAAGTTTTCAGTCTTTATTTAGATTTTTGCGGCACGGACAGTCGGTCAGAGAAGAGCTGGTGAACAACAGCGATGCGCACCTCCCTCAGGAGGAGGTCATACATATTGCATGAGGAGGCGACACATAAAAACCTGGTCTTTACCCAGGTCTTAAATCATCGCTCGTTTGTTCTCAGTTGCTCCTTCGTGCTTTTCAAAAGTCTCTTTTCAGGAGCAACGCGATCGTCCCGGCGGAGAATTTCTTTTCGCTACTTTTTTTTTTTGGTCTCCTCCTCCCGAGGATAAAATCTCTTCGCATAAAGCTCCACTGTGTTCACCGGCTCGGCTCTAAACGTGTCCGTCGGCCGTTTGTTTTTTTACGATCAAAACAACAGCCTGCTGCTCAACCAAACAATAAATATGATGTCAAACCAAAACTAGGCGCTAAAAGAGGCTAAAAAAAAACCGCACGAAAGAGTTGGTGATTCTCTGAAGGGAAAATGGCTGCAAGAAGGTTAATTTGATTTGAACATACAAAAAACGGACAGTGTGTGTGTGTGTGTGTGTGTGTGTGTGTGTGTGTGTGTGTGTGTGTGTGTGTGTGTGTGTGTGTTTACCTGCCCTGGCTGTACAGGCAGTTCCTGTCGGCTGCGTCGAAGCCGTCGGGGTTCATCGTCGGCAGGATGTGGATGCGGGTGCTGTTCAGTAACCGCAGCGACCACGTTTCGTTGTTACGGTAACCGCGCACCAGGTCGTCGATCAGCTGAAGCAGCAGCTCCCGGCCGAGAACCTGAACACACACACACACACACACACACACACACACTGAATGTGAGTTTAAACTGATAATAAAAAGTGCAGAATAAAAATAGATGTTTCCTGAATGGAGTCTGGTGCTTCAGAATGAACACAAACTAGATAATTAATAAACATCTTGTCGCTGCGGTTTTAATTTCACACTTTAATTCATGTGTGCTCCCTCCTGACGGAAACACGCGGGGGAGGAAGTGATGTCGAAATCCAGAGACGAGTCAGAGGTTGGGTTTTTTTTGTTTGTTTTTTTTACCCGGAGGCTGACGCCTTATTGGACGGTGGGGAGAGGATAAAAAAAACAAAAACTTTGTGAATGAATGAGAGTCTTAGGAGTGGGAAAGGGAGAAGGGTGGGAAAAAGGTGTGTGTACAAAGACGCTACACACACACACACACACACATGTCGGGGCTAGCTCTGCCTCCGGCCATCATCCATCGCTTGTCTTTCCTTTCTGCTGCTGTCACACCTTCTATACTTCCAGAATAAGTCTGGTGATATTCAATATTAATGTTATTGTGAGTCAAAATGCCAAAAGGACAATGAATTGATCCTACTTGAAAAGTATTGTGTGTGTGTGTGTGTGTGTGTGTGTGTGTGTGTGTGTGTGTGTGTGTGTGTGTGTGTGTGTGTTTTAACGCAGTGGATCTTCTTCATCCGGGCTGTTTTATCTTGTAACTCAAGACTTTTTTGTTTTTTTGTTTAGTAGTTTCATCCGGTGGTTTATTAGTCACGACACATTTATATCAGCAACTTTAAGTGTCGACGTCTTTAATGTAAAGAAACAGACATTTTGTTGTGTTGGCCGCCTCCTTTGATTGATGCGTCGTTGTCGGACGGGATTCAAACAGTCCAGTGGTGTTTATGTCAGCTGTGCATTAACTAATGTAGGCTAACGTTCAGGCCTCACTCGGATCGAAGGGGGTCACTTAAAGAAAACGTCCTCAGAAACTAAGACAGAAGACCCAGAAAAAAACAACTCGCCCTCACGTACACAAACACACGACTTCCTTTCTCTAAAACACACAAAGGTCATTTTTAGAAAACAGAACCGATCCCTCGTGCAGATGAAGTGCTGATGGTCGCGGCCTGTTTGTTGTCGTTAGACATTTTTAACTGATGATTCACCAGTTGGTCCGGCGTTGTTGTTCTTTTAAACCGGGTTTCTTATGGTCACATCTTTAAGAGACCCCCCTCACTGTCGTGAGCAAAACTTAACATGGGAAATAAATACAGTAAATTTACAAGAGTGCCGAAGCAAAAAAAAAAAAAAGATGTATTTTATTGGCACTTGTAACTTCATTATTTACATCATGATTTTCTACTGCGAATCTAACAATAGAATCGTGTGCAAACTTCACGTAGACGTAAAAAACTGCTCGAGATCAGTGCAGCGAGTTTTGAAGATATCACAAGTAATTATGAGTAATTCCATAAATTGTCATTTTGGCCCGAATTTAATTCCAATTCATTGCAAAGTTTTAGAGATAAACTCGCTCAAAGCAACAACATTTGAACTTAACTTAATAAGTCTGTCGGATGAATCCTCTGGGGAACATGAACATCTGAATAAAATTCTGTTTAATAGTAGTTAAGATATTTCAGACATTGCCATTAATTTTAGCACAAGAAATATGCTTATGTGGTTGATATCTATAAAAATCTTCTGTGTAACAGTACAAACGGGCCTCCAGTTAAATCTAAGCCTGTTGGAGATTTCACAGACCAGCTGGTTAATAAGTGAAAGAGGTGACTGGCCTCTGTTTGAATTTAAACCAGTTCTCAGAAAGTTTCCAGCTCCTGTACGACGTGTTGGATTTGACAGTAATTTGTGTGTGTTTGTTCAGAGAAAAGGTCTTTTCTGGAACCTTCCTCGGACCCGACACACTCCGATGACTCTGTTTGCTGACTCTGTGTGTGTGTGTGTGTGTGTGTGTGTGTGCGTGTGTGTGTGTGTGTGTGTGTGTGAGAGAGAGAGAGAGAGAGTGTGTGTGTCCAGGCGTGACTTGTCTATTTAAGGACATTGGCATTGGCTGTCATGCACATGCGGTGCGATCAGGCGTCCGCTGTCACCACGGCAACCAGATGCTCTCCAAGAGGTCGCCAAGAGTTTCCACTACTCTGATTTTAATTAACATTTATCCATGTTAAATTTGTCTTATTTAGATTTACTTTATATATCTGCAATTCATCACATCACGTCAAGCAAAAGCTTCCACGTATAGAGTTGATTTTTAACCGTACAGTTGTAATCTTTTACTGGTGTCAAACAAACCTTGAACTTGTGTCTACTTGTCTATTTATTGGGTTTGCAGCTGAGTTTTTGTCACAGATTTTTCCCACTATGATGACCTAACTCTGGCTGAATGTGCTGATGCAGCAGTTCAGAGCTCACAATCACAGAAAAGAAAAACGGAAAATCATGGAATCGCCAAACTAGAGAGGGTTTATCATCAGGGAACCATGAAGCTCTGCACCAAATTTCACGGCGGCCCATCGAACAGTTCTTGAAATATTTCAGTCTGGAGAGGTGGACCGACTGACCGAAAAACCAACTGACAGACGGCCGTTATGACTTAAGAAAATATACTTTTCACACTTTTCCTTCTTATTATAAAAAGAACAAAAACACTGTTGTTATACTGAGAAAATAAAAATGAATGTAGAAAAATTTGCCTCCGTTAAAGCTGAATCTGAGACGAACATTCGACCTAAAAACTCTTTTCTTTTTTGAAGTCCTTTCCTGTCACTTATCGTTCGTTCCTGTTGAATCCACAGATTCATTTTTTTTTTTTTTTTTGCGGCGTCGTCTAATGTTGAAAATGTTGACTCAGCTTTCTGTCCGTTTCCATCTGACAATAATTCAGGTCGCCACGCGGTCGGTCGGCGGCAGCACAAAGGAGCGTGTTGGAGTGTGTCGGCCTCTCAATGGCTTTTGTTGATCTCTTTAGTGCCGCTTCCTGTTAGCAGGCAGGGATCCCGTCGCCATTCATCTGCGTCCGTGTGTGTTCACTCACCTCGTTTCCATGCATGTTTGCCACATATTTGAATTCTGGGATGCCGGCGGTGTGACGACGAGGGCTGACGCCCAGCGCCAACACCCACAGCTGCTGACCTGCAACACACAGACAGGAAACAGATTCTTTTTTTTATGACAAAGGGGTTGATGGGAGTATTTGTACCAAAGATACATTCAGAAAATAAAACATAAAAGGCTTAAAGAACAGGATTTATTTACCCTGTGTAACCCTCTCACACTGTCCCGGGAGCAGCTGAGTAAACTCAACTGTATTTGACATGATGCAGTGCATCATGGGAGGTCCCCCCCCCTTATTTTGAATTTGATGGCATTTTGGAAACATGGGTTGCGTAAGCTTTACGAAAAAGGAAAAAGTTTTGAGCCAAATCCTAAAAGTGGAGTCTGAAACACGAAGACTCGACTTCCTGTTCGTCTTTTTTTGGAAACTCTGGGAACCAAAATTAAACCTGAACTCTGGGTTGAATGTGACTATTTGACAAAACCATGTGTTTAATGTGTCCCTGAGGATTCCTTCAACTCCTACTGCTGTCATTTTAACTGAAGGTTACAGTCTTGTTTTTAAAAACTCTGCTGTACATATTTAAACTATAAATACTGTTTCTGGTCTCAGATGGTTTTTTTTGCTGCTTTCTTGTCGAAATTTCTGCAGATTGTAGATTTAGTTTAATCCACAAATCAGTTTCTTCCGAGATCAGGTCGCATAAAACAGAACGAAGATGCTTCTTTATTAACTTCAGATTGTTAACTCTGCAGTTCCTCTTTTTTTTTTGCTCCCTGAGGCGTCTTTCAGCTCATTGTTTTGGTTTCTGAGACCTTGTTAAAGTTTTGATTCTGTTTTTAGTGAAAAAAAAACAACCTCCAGTTTAATATTTTTTTTTCAGTGGGGAAATGTTTCCACGTCAACACGGCCGCTGGAACTGTTTTGAATGAATGAAGCTCTGCACGCCTCAGCAAGTCTGCAATGCACACACACACACACACACACACACACACACACACACACACACACACACACACACACACACACAGGTTGGACGCAGGCCAGGTGGTGGCCCAGATTAGCTCAGATTAGTTGTCTGTGTGTGTGTGTTCTTGGCCAGATTAGGCCGTCCCAGATTAAATCAACCACAGTTCACCGTCCCGTCACACGATCACACCAACGGACACCGAGCCTGTCAGTCCGTCAGTCACCGTCCGGGTTGCCACGGTGACGGACACCTGACACTTCATCCCCTGTGTGTGTGTGTGTGTGTGTGTGTGTGTGTGTGTGTGTGTGTGTGTGTGTGTGTGTGTGTGTGTGTGTGTGTCTGTCACTCCATGTAAAATTCAAATTTCCACGCTTCACATGCAGGACGAAAACAAACTGAGATGAAAAACGTTTGAAGAACCACAATCTGCACGTAGATCTAGATTTATCTAGATATGCAGCTATTTCAGAAAGTGTGCAGACATCTTCACGTTTTGCAAACTTTTTTCTGTTGTAAATCTACATTTAATGAGAATAAATGACCATTTTCTTTTGCAAAAAGTGTGCAAAAATCTGTGAATCTCAGATAAATACAGATAAAGAGGATATACAGACGTAGATACGTATCTAAATAAATATAGATGTAAACTGCAACTACAAAATCAAGATCTCTAGAATATTCCTCCTTAATATTGAGACGTGGGTCTGAAACCACACGCAGAGGTGCGAGGACACAAACCTCCATGACAAATACAGATATTACAAATATTAGCGGCAAAATTATTAGAGCACAAAATTATTTGTATTAAAGATACGGCTTCGAAAAAAGTGTGATAAAAATGAATGTCTGCTCATTCTCATCTCCACAGACGGGGAAACAGGAAACAGGAAACAGGAAGTGCGTCGTTACCCTTGACGGACTGGCCGATGCTGTACAGGTGTGTGATGTCGGGCTCGGAGACGCTGACCCGGAGGAGGTACTGCTCGATCTCGTTGTTGTTGTGGTACCGAAACTCCAGCGTCCAGGCGAGGCTGAGGAAGAGGACGGGGAGGAGGAAGACGAGGAGCGATGACATCACTGCAGAGGGACCTGACGGAGGAAAAAAGTGGAAAAACAAAACGGGTCTAAAATGCGATGCTGAATTTTCTTCAGGCAAATACTGATTTAAAAAAAAAGTATAAACAGCTGATTAAAATGCCATTTTGATGAATCTTCTCTTTAATTTGAAAATAATTTAATAAACGTCTCTTATCTGTCATTAACTTCAGAATATATACTACAGGAGTGACGTGATCAGTTTGTGCTCTTGTGTTTAATTATGTAGTTTTAATAGTAAAACTAAAATGTGTCTGCAGATAAATAAGAATATATATGAAGAGTAAAGTTTTCAGCAGTTTTAATAATGAATATTTCCTCAAGTTTAATTGCAGCAACTGACTGAAATAAAAACTGTCTGTATTTTCTGTGTAATTAGTAACAAATGGCAAGAAAACATTCAAGAAAATATTAGAAAGTCGAAATAAATAGATTCTGTAAATATTAAATCACTTTTTTCCCCCTAAATTCATATTCACTTATAAACGAACCAAACAGACATAAACAATTAGTTCATTTACAGAAATTGAAAACCACAAAGAATTTAGTAACATAAATATAAATATTTAAAAACATATTACAGACATATCTGACGTTGTAAAAAGAAACAGTACACCACATGAATACTCGATATAATTAAAGAAATATTGATGCTGAAGGAAATGTAAGATTACTGGTTCTCACAGTTAAACATTTTATAGATAAAATACTTCTGACAACCACAAACACTTAAATTAAAGTTAGGACTCTTATCAATCAGAAATAATGACGTAGCACTCACAGGACACTTCAGGAATGTTCCTCTTATCGATCGATCATCAGCCGATCAAACGGCTCTCGGAGGTCTCACCTGTCCGCCCCGTCGGTCCGGTTCACCGGTTCACCGGTTCCGTGTGTCGCCGCCGGTCCGAACAACACCGGCAACAAAACACCGGCAGTTTTTTTTTAACGAGGAGTCGGTGTCTGTCTGCGGGCTCCTCTGAATGAACGTTACTTCTTCACCGCCGACCTCCCTCCGTCTCTCCGGGAGGGGCGGAGCTTAGACAAGTACGCGCGTGCGTGCGTGCGTGTGTGGATTCAACAGGTTTTATGAATGAAACAGCTGTGATTCAGGAAAACACTCAACAACTCAGCTTCTTCTTCTTCTTTTTACCTCATTCACATTCAGGGTCGATGAAAGTGACAAAAAGCAGAAAACAAATGTCGCCTGTTTTGATCTAATTGGCTGAAACTGAGTGGAAGTTTCCATCTAAAATTTAAAAATAAATAAAATAAAAAAAGGTCGACTTTATTTGTTCATTTGCTCAGTTGTGGATGTTTTTGAGAGCTCGTAGTCGACTGCAGTGAATAAATTCACACGCTGTAAATGGAAAGTAAAAAATAGAGCTGCGCTATTTATGTTAGCTAAATGCTAACATGGTAAAAGTGTGACGGTTTGCTATTTTCAACCATCTTAGTTTAGTTGTTTGTGTTCTTTGAGGAAGTAGTCGAGGTCAGAAAGGATTTCAGGAGACATGTGGGGTTTGTTGTGCTGGCTGATGCTGCAGGGTTCAATAAAGAGGTCATAGGTCATCGAGTAGGTTGTAGAAATTCTTGAGAGAAGTGTTGGTTCTTTCTTTTCTTATTTTTTTTTTAAGTAGGTTGCAGATGTCCTTTAAAACATGCAGAAACTTCAGGGAAAGAGTTTAGTTGTTGAAGTGGTTGTAGACATCTTTGAAGGGATCCTTGAAGAAAGTTTTAAGTCTTTGAATGAATGTGTTGGAAGGTCCTGATAGAGGTCGCAGGAGTCCTTGAGGAGATCTCAGAGGTCCAAGAAGAGGTTGTAAAAACGTAGGATTTGCAAATACCGACTGGAAAAGGAAAATCAAAAAATGTTTGAATTCATAATCATGGGTTTCACCTTGATTTTAATATGAAAAGTCATGTTTTATTTATTTTGTATTGGTGTTTATAGTTGAAACCAGTTAACACTTTGCATGGAATTTGATAAATAAATAGTAGTATGGCGCCCCCTGCTGTTAATACAGAAAAAGACAAGTGTGACAGTCCTGGAATTTATCCTTAAATCCCCCATTTATCTTTTGCAAACTGTCATTATCCTGAACATAAACCGAACCGGTCTTGACATGACCTTGACAACCTAAACACACACATCTATAATTTTATGGGTTTGAAACCTCCACGTTTTCAGACCACGGACATCCTGTTGGTCACCCAGTGGGGACGACACAAGGAGATGTTGCATTCCCACTTCAGAAAGACTAAAAACAGCGATAAAGAGTCTGTGATGGAAGGAGGAGGTCTCACTCTGGCAGAAGTTCCACCCACAAAGTCAACCAGCCTAAAGGACACGGGAGGCTTCAGTGATGTTGGGTTGGTTGTGTGGTACTTTGGCGCCATCTGCTGGCCGCGGCTGAAAACTACAACAGGGCACATGACATTACAACATGACTGATAATGAAGAAAAAAGTGTATTTACAGCTACAAACTTAGCACATAAACCTAATTAGCAGTAGCACTAGTAATATTTGATTACTCATAGTAATTAGGTAGCGGTCCTTGAAGAGGTTCTGGGGGTCTTTGAGTAAAAATTATGCGTAACTAAAAGAGTCTCCGGTCCCTGGAGAGGATCTAATTGGGATTATGGAGGTCTTTCAGGAGGCTCTGGAGGGTCCGAAAATACATTTCAGTCCTTTAGGAGGTTGTAGGAATCCTTGAAAAAAGGTGTACCGGTTGCCGAGGTTTTAGTAGTTGTTGTCCTGGGAAGTTTTATTGAACATTGGGTGGTTGTAGAGATTCTTGAGGTGATTCGGTGTCATTAAAGGGGTTTTGTGAATCCTTTAGAAGATTGCAGAGATCCATAAGAGGGCCATAGGGGTGTTTGTGAAGGTTGTAATGATCCCTGAAGGGGTTGTAAGAGTCCCTAAAGAGGCTGTAGACATGCTTAAGGTGTTTGTTTGTGTCATTACAGTGGTTGCAGGGGGCCCTGAGGTGGCCGTAACAGTCCTTGAAGAAGTTTTAAGTGTTGTTGAAGAGGTTACGGGATTCCTTGGGGAAACTTCTTGAGGGGTCTTGAGGGGTCGTAGGAGTCTTTGGGGACGTTGTATGGACCTCTAAAAAAAATGTGTTGGGGAGTTTATAATGTTTGCTACACACATTATAATATTGTAGTCATTGGGGATATGAAAACAGGCGGACCCTGAGGGGACGGGGACCCTGAGAGGACGGGGACCCTGAGAGGACGTCGGACCCTGAGAGGACGTCGGACCCTGAGAGGACGGGGACCCTGAGAGGACGATGGACCCTGAGAGGACGGCAGCGCTACCTGAGGATGTCAGGACGATCCAGCTCTAAAGAAGTTGTACTGGTTCTTGGTAAACCAACTGTAAAACATTGTAAAAAAAAACATACAAGCTGTTAAAATTCTCATCTGTCAGATGTTGTAATTGATATTTTCAGATGTAGTTTGTCAGCTTACTGCTCACATTAAAGAGAACCGACAGCAGCGAAAAGGGTTTTTAATCCTCTGACCACGTTGAGGTAATAATGTCGGAGTAATTGAGGCTCGAGGGTGGTGGGGGTGGGGTGGTGGTGGGGTGGGGGTGGGGGGGGGATGATCGACAGCTCATTTAAACAGACACGGTCAAAAAAGACGAGAGGCTCGGCTCCAGAAACAGGAAGTTAATGAAGTCGGAGGGATGAGCGAAAGGTACAACGTTGCCGAAACGCTCATCCGTCTCTCCGTAATTGAAACCTCATTTAGTGAAACGTTGACTCAACGTTTTCTCTCCAAAGACAACAAGAAAGAAAAGAGCTTCGATTTATCTGGAAACAAAGAAAGGAAGTCTCTTTAGACGAGTGGAAGATACGGAGATTATCTGTCTCTGTTGGAGGGTCCGTGAAAAATTTAAACAACTATCTACATTAAATGTTGAACCAACATTCGAGGTTCCCAGAGGATGAATACTGCTGACTTAGCCGGTCCTCAGACTTTTCCCTCTAATGCCACCGTGAGGTTGACTTTTTAAATATCTTACCAACCTTTGAATGGACGATCATGGAAATTGGTGCAGACATCGATGGTGCCCAGAGGATGAACCCTTCGTGACTTTGAGGATTCTCCAACTTTTCCTCTCAGGGCCACCATCCGGTCAGTGTTTTCACTCATCCCACAATAAAGTATATTAACATCTATTAGATCGATTGGTTTGCGCAGATATTCATGGTTCCCAGAAAAATGACTTTTTGCCGCCACAACGCTGATATTTTCTGATTTAAGACATCTTTTGGTTGGTTTGGCAGATTCATTTTTTATAATTTTACTGATCTTTTTGGTCGCTTTTGTAATAATACTTCAGATCAGTTTAAAAATATTCATGTGCAAAGAATTGAAGCAGGAATTTGATGAACGGACACACGAAAAAAAATGAAACTAGCTCAATAAACAAAAGGAGCAGGATGTGAAGTGGTTGTGTTGGTTTCCTGGATGGTGGACCGTTTCTCCACATCAAACTCTTCTCCCTCATTTTTTCATGTTTTGCCAACGTCTGGCAAATACACCCCGTCCGAAACAAAAAGCTGCTTTAACCGAGCGTCTCTGGAGTTGACGGAGTGAAATGAGCCTCTCTGGCGTTGCTGAGTCATGTTTCTGTCGTGCGGACAGATATTTGATTGTTTTGCGAAGCGGGAAAACGTCGAGCGGAGAGAAGACAGAGAGAAAGAAAGTTAATCTGTCTGAGATAAGACTCTCTGAGTCCTCCAGCTTTGGAGGAAATCTCAAATCCAGACCATCATATTTCCATAATCTGCCTCATATCTTAACCAACCAGCGCTGACAAACTCATCTCCCATTCCCATCATGCACCTGGCCTCTGACTCATTACCATAATCCATCCAGTTTGTGCAGACTTCTAGCTGGAGTTCAGTAAAGGATGCATGGCGCCGACTATGTTGCACTGATACTTGATATTTTATCGTTTTTGTTTTTCTTGAATTCAAGCAAAAAAGTTTTGGAAAACTGTTTGTTTGAAAAGTGGGACATGACATGAACATAAAGAGACAAACAAAACACCAAAATGATCCAAAACAAAAGATAAAAAACAGCTAAATTCAGACACAAAATGGCCGGTGTGAGTGAATCTCAACTGTTCTTTATGTGAAACAACCTGACGAGCTCCTAAAAAAAAGAAAGAGAGGTTATTTTAGACGACAGTAAAAATATCAGGAGGTTAAAAAAAAACAAGAGAAATGTCCCAATAACAGCGGATTGATATAAACTATTTATTAACTGCTTTTAAATGTTTTGCACCTTTATTCCTTTAGTCGTTTACGCAGCGTCAGAAGCAACTCGGGGTTCAGCGTTTTTGCCGGAGAGGATGTCGGGGTGGACGGACGGGTCGATCAAACATCCCGGGTGGAACGCCGCCGCTGTAACAGCTCTTATTCACACATGTTCACACCTCCTGCTGCCGCCGGCGACACGTACAGCCTCAACCCGGCAGTGAGTTAACCACACGAGCTACTTCCACAGATCCGTCACTGAAGACGGCTCGACAGCCCTCCGTATCGTCAGCGGAGCTTCTTTTTTTTTTTTTCAACCGCAGCTCTTCGCATTAAAGTTGCACGAAGCCGAAGTCTGTTTAAGCAGATTTACACGCCATCTTTTCCTGCGAGCTGTCGGGAGAGCTTTCGGTCTGTCTTCCCACCGCTATGATCTTTTTTAATTTTAATGCACTCGATGCTGTTTGACCCGACCGATAGCAAAAAACTAAATCCAGCTTCTTTTTTTGGACATTAATAAATCTTTATCCATCATCCATTTCTTCCAGCAAGAAGCTTTCAGATGGCTTTTTGTCAATTTTACAATTCAGTCATAAATATACAAAACCCACTTTGTCCCTCCTGGGATCCCGTAGAAGCGTGGCAGTGCATGAAATAAAAAAACAAAAAAAAGAATGATTCTTAGTTTCAGGAGATTTGACACGAATGAGAGAATAATTATTAATATATTCTATTTCTGCCAATAGATCCCCCTTTTATCCCGACACACTGAATCTTTAATTGAAGCATTAATTGGGTAACTAATCAATAACATTGGTTTTTTTCAGTCACGCTTTTGTTGGCTTCAGCATTTGAAATTTTCTGCCACTCTGTTGCTTATTCACATTCATAAAAAGCAGATCAGCCGCTGTTAATTTATGCAGTTTGATTCTCTTCATTGTGTCCCGTGTTTAAAAAAAAATATTTCTTTGATTTATTTTTAACTGAGACTTCCAGATTTCCATGAAAACTAAATGTTTTAAACCGACGGAAGTGTTCGGTGGTCATGATTCGTTCCATGATCAATCCGAAATTTAAAAACCAGACTATGATTACATAAATGTTGATATTAAAGCGCTTCATTTTTTATGGTTTGCGATGAAAAACATTCCTTTCAAACCTTGTTGTGGCGTTCAGAGGGTTAATAAGTTCCACAAATACCAATAATAACTCACTAACATCGACACCTGATGTTAAACTTCTCTGTTTCTAGAGAGCTGTAAAACAGACAGCAAAAAAAAACCTCCACCTGCACTTCCTCCTCCTCCTCCTCCTCCTCCTCCTCCTCCTCCACCCTTCAATCCCAGCATGCACCTCAGCCAAGCACTCAGGCTTCTTCATGTTCCAACATGTGATGTTGTACAGTATTGTGTTTCATTATGGGCCAAAGCGTGGCCTGAAACTCAGCCGCTCCTCCGGAGGAAGCGAACCCTGAAGAGGTCGGATGAGCAGGTCGTCCACGGCGCCGGCGCCGTAGACCCGGTTTAATACGGCTCAAATTCAGCTGGAGAGACCTGATTATTTGTCCGTGTAAACCTTTAACCGGGTTTAAAAAGGCTTTATGAAGTGTGTGAGGGCCTTGTGCACATTCACTTCACCGCTGAATCCCCCGATCCACACACACACACACACACACACACACACACACACACACACACACACACACACACACACACACACACACACACACACACACACACACACACATTCAGCCTGGCGCCAGTAATCCAAACTACAGAGAGCGGCTGGTGTGTGTTTGCTTTGGTATCTGCGTCTGCATGTGTGTGTGTGTTTGTCTGAGAGCATTGCAGTGTGTTACGGTGTGTGTGTGTGTGTGTGTGTGTGTGTGTGTGTGTGTGTGTGTGTGTGTGTGTGTGTGTGTGCGTATGTGCTCCAGGGTAAATAGCGTCTGATTTGTACTGTGACTCTGTAGCCTTCAATTCTATTTTCTCTCAATGTCACAGATTCTCTCTCTCTCTCTCTCTCTCTCTCTCTCTCTCTCTCTCTCTTTGTGTGTGTGTGTGTGTGTGTGTGTGTGTGTGTGTGTGTGTGTGTGTGTTCAGGTTTTCATGTCAGGTTATAATCCTGTCAGACTCAGAAACCTGAACTGACATGAACAGGAAAAGAGGGGAATGAATGGCAGACTCTCTCTCTCTGGGGTAACCATGGTAACAAGCCTATCTCTGCTGCCACAGCAGAAGGTTGGAAATCAACTGCCTCTGTGCCCTTGAGCAAAGCGTTCTCGAAGGGGTACGAATTATTTACAAAGGAAAGAAAAAAAAGAAGAAATTAATCTTTCAGCTTTAAAAGCTCTTAAACTGCAAAAAAATATCAAAGTAAACTCTAAAACCAACAGATATATAAAACTAAACTCTAAAACCAACAGTTATATAAAACTAAAGTCTAAAACCAACAGATATATAAAACTAAACTCTAAAACCAACAGATATATAAAACTAAAGTCTAAAACCAACAGATATATAAAACTAAAGTCTAAAACCAACAGATATATAAAACTAAAGTCTAAAACCAACAGATATATAAAACTAAACTCTAAAACCAACAGATATATAAAACTAAAGTCTAAAACCAACAGATATATAAAACTAAAGTCTAAAACCAACAGATATATAAAACTAAAGTCTAAAACCAACAGATATATAAAACTAAAGTCTAAAACCAACAGATATATAAAACTAAACTCTAAAACCAACAGTTATATAAAACTAAACTCTAAAACCAACAGATATATAAAACTAAAGTCTAAAACCAACAGATATATAAAACTAAACTCTAAAACCAACAGATATATAAAACTAAAGTCTAAAACCAACAGATATATAAAACTAAAGTCTAAAACCAACAGATATATAAAACTAAACTCTAAAACCAACAGATATATAAAACTAAACTCTAAAACCAACAGATATATAAAACTAAACTCTAAAACCAACAGTTATATAAAACTAAACTCTAAAACCAACAGATATATAAAACTAAAGTCTAAAACCAACAGATATATAAAACTAAACTCTAAAACCAACAGATATATAAAACTAAACTCTAAAACCAACAGTTATATAAAACTAAAGTCTAAAACCAACAGATATATAAAACTAAACTCTAAAACCAACAGATATATAAAACTAAAGTCTAAAACCAACAGATATATAAAACTAAAGTCTAAAACCAACAGGATATATAAAACTAAAGTCTAAAACCAACAGATATATAAAACTAAACTCTAAAACCAACAGATATATAAAACTAAACTCTAAAACCAACAGATATATAAAACTAAAGTCTAAAACCAACAGATATATAAAACTAAAGTCTAAAACCAACAGAAATATCAAACTAAAGTCTAAAACCAACAGATATATAAAACTAAAGTCTAAAACCAACAGATATATAAAACTAAAGTCTAAAACCAACAGAAATATCAAACTAAAGCCCAAAACCCCAACAGATCAAAGTTGACGTTTGAGTTGATGTGAAAGTTAAGTGTCTGAAGCAGACAGAAGAATCCCTGCAGCAGGAAAACAAATCTAAAAGGGAGAATCAGAAGTGATGTGACGAGAAGATCTCAGTCTCTAATGAACAGTTGCAGTCTTGTGTTGCAAAGAAAGCTTTGTGAGGCAGAAAATGAAATCTTCTATTCTCCTGCTGTCACACTGCAGTAGGCCTGCATGTGTGTGTGTGTGTGTGTGTGTGTGTGTGTGTGTGTGTGTGACATTGATATTACCATATCAATGGTTTCCTCCTGATAGCTTCCTCCCACTTCTTCCCTCCTTTTTTGTTGGGACGTAATTGTGGCTGATTATTAGAGGAACGCTATTATCAACACACACACACACACACACACACACACACACACACACACACACACACCGGGGATGTGAATCAGAGCAGGTAAGAACTCGTCTGTCGAGGAGAGAACTAAATAAATCGCTTGGCTGAACAGCGAGATGTGAAATAAAAGGACGAGCGGGTACGAAACAGCGAGAACGAGACAGACGAGTCGCTTTAAAGCTGCAATAACCGATTTTTACGGCACTCGTGGGCAGTAGAGTTGTGACCGCTGACACATCACGAGCACGTTAAACTTGTTAGAAAAGCAGTATTTTCACATCCTCCGGCTACGGAGCAACATTATCTTTCATTTGGAGTCGTGTTTGCGTCCACCGACTGCATGTAAGTCGAGTATTCACTGTCTGGAGCTCCTGAGGGGAAAAGTCTCACCTTCAGATGCTAAATGTTCCACCAGCTCGACTCTGATCGTCCGCCTGCGTTCGAGCAGCTGGTGTGAAGTGGCTTTTTCTCCGAAAAGTGCTGCCTGCTGAGGGCAAAAACAACCGTTCACACATGCTATTAACATGTGATCGAGGCCCAGAGATTCACTCCGTTTACTGGTGGAAAGGTTCTTCAAACAAAGTGCAAAGAGACTCAAAACGGGTACAAAGAGAAACACGAGCATAAAGAGAAACAAAGCAACTGTGAAGAGACACAAAACAACCACAAAGAGAAGCACCACCACCACAACAACAACAAAGAAATGCAAAACAACCACAAAGAGAAGCACCACCACCACCACAACAACAACAACAACAACGAAATGCAAAACAACCACAAAGAGAAGCACCACCACCACCACAACAACAACAACAACAACGAAATGCAAAACAACCACAAAGAGAAGCACCACCACCACCACCACAACAACAACAACAAAGAAATGCAAAACAACCACAGAGACAAAACAACCACAAAGAGAAGCACCACCACCACCACCACAACCACAACAACAACAACAACAACAACAACAACAACAAAGAAATGCAAAACAACCACAAAGAGACAAAACAACCACAAAGAGAAGCACCACCACCACCATCACAACCACAACAACAACAACAACAACAACAACAACAAAGAAATGCAAAACAACCACAAAGAGACAAAACAACCACAAAAAGATGCAAAATGACCAAATATTTATGCAAAACAACTAGAAAGTGATCCATAGTGACTAGAAAAGAGCCAAACTCATCACAAGGAGAATCAGAACGACCAACAAGAGAAGAAAAAACAACCACGAGTCCCGTACACCACCTCTGGAGATCTGCATCTGGACACATGTGGCTGACGGGATCATGAATGTCTGGCTGACGACATTTTAGAGGCTCACAATTATCATCGCCGTTGAAAACATCATCCAGTTCCACAGATGCCGACATCGTGAGTCAATAAAAGATCCGGGAAAAATAGAAAACTCAACATTACCAGATAATTGGTTTGTTAAATGGTGTGAAAATGTTAAAATATGTTCGCACGCCGCGAGTGTTTCTCTCCTGTAAATGTGTATTTATAGAGCGAGTGTGTGAGAACGTCTGCGATCACATGGTCATGAATCATTTTATTAAGCAGATGAAAAAAAATAATCCTGAACACTGCTGATTAAAGTGATTAGAAGCACAAAGACAGCCGCGCAGGAAATAAATTAAAAGTAAAAAATTTTTTTTTAATAATAATCAGCAGATCTTTAATTTTTTTTTATGAAAGATGAAAGCGTTTAAACAAAAAAAAAAAAAAGCAAAAAAATTTAATCAGGAATCGTCAGTAATTAAAAAAAATCTGAAATATGTTTTTAACAACAGCAGACAAGGAATACATTTACAGACTAAGACTGAAGATACTCAAAATTAAATAATAATAAATGTTGTGAACTATATTTGAGTATTTCTTTTGTCCCAGATATTCAAAAAAATAAAATAAACATTAAACTGCAAAACAATTGAAACCAAAGACTGAATATAGCTGGCATAATTAATACGGGTATTTATATCAGTCTAGAAAAGACAAATATTATTGTTGAGTTGGTTATCATGAAATTTTAAAAATAAAAATAAAAATCTAAAAGTTTGGCAAAATTTTTTTACAATCATATTTAGCTTTCATATTCAGAGAACCAATACTTTTTTATATAGAAGTATTTTTTCAAACCCAGTCCTTAAAGAATATTTGATTAAATAGGTTATTAACTGAAAATGTGCAAATGAAACCCATATTTAACCTGAAATCTTTTGATTATGATAAATGATTTAACTATATGATTTGTGCACTCTTGTTTTGCTATTTTATTGACTTCACTGATTCTGCAAACACTCCTTCAGAAAGGCGTTTGAATTATAATAATAATATAAAATATACTGCACTAGTGTTATAAATCTCACATGGCAGCACATTCAGTAAATGCAGCTGAATGTCTGTAAAAGTAAACTGTCACCTCGTCTTTCCTGTAAATACACGCAGTGTGAATGTGTGTGAGCGTGCGACTGAATATAATTGGCTCCTGCAGGAATTCTCCAACTTTGTCATTTTTCCAGCAAAAATAATTCTCAACTTTACAGAAATAGACACTTGACCAATCCTGCTGTCGCTGGAGGTTTTCCACCAATCAGCACATTTTCCACTAACGAGGTTCGTTACAGAGAAAGGCAGGTGACACACACAGACTCCGCTCCCAATTAAACTCTAATGAACCGCATGCGAGTGAGACGATAAAAGGTTTCTGCTTCATTAGCTGGTTTCACTGTTTGCCTGACGATTAGCCGTAATTAGCCCCGCCCCTCTTGTAATCCGGGCCAAGTGATTGGACCGGCAACCATGTCGTTAGTGTAATTACTATCAAAAAATTATAACATGAGAAAAACTAGAGATTCCACTTCCTATTTCTTCCTTCCTAAGTCTTAATTTCTGACTGTTTCTCTCGGCCAATCAGATCCTCCGGCTGACTCTGTGTCCATCAATCACAGAGTCAGCTGAAGGATCTGATTGACCTGTCGTCGTAATCACGGCTGTGAGTGAGCGATTGTGGGTCGTTTTAAAAGACGTGATTGGTTGACTTTCTTTCATATTTTATCTGCAGCTTCAGTTCATATGTCACACTTAAAACTAACAGGACAACACACACACACACACACACACACACACACACACACACACACACACACACACACACACACACACACACACACACACACACACACACACACACACAGAAACACGTATCACCAGCAAACTGAGGTCCGGCAAAACTTTGGTTGTTTGAGCTAAAAAAAAAAAAAAAATTCCGCTTTTCCTTGTTTGTCATTTCAGTTTTGATCCCGTCTGTTTACTCCGGTGCTCCCTGCTCTGCCCTTTGGCCTGTTTACTCTGTAAAATTGTGCTAATGGCTTTAGCTCCTGGTAACTGGCTCGGTCCTGTTTATGACTCTCTACAGGCAAACAGCCAGAGCCGGAGGCATTATGTTTTCGAGTTGTCTGTCCATCCATCACACTCCTGTGAACGCGATATCTCAGAAACGCCTCGAGGAACTTTCTTCAAAATTTGGCAAAAACATTCACTTGGACTCAAGGATTAGAGATTTGGGGTCGACGGTCAAGGTAACCTCACATCTGTTCCATTCTTGTGACGACGATATCTCAAGAACAGCTGGAGGGAATGTCTTCAAATTTAGCCCGATTGTTCACTTGGACTCAAGAATGAACTGATTATATTATTTGGGATCAAAGGTCAAAATTTAAGGTTTCCGTGAGCTCATATTATCCCATTCTTTGGGAACACAATATCTCAGGAACACTTTGGGGGAATTTCTTCAAATTTGGCACAAACATTCACTTGGATTCAAGGATTGATTGATTAGATTTTGTCACTGTGACTTCACGTCCCTCCACTTCAGCTGTCCAATTCTTGTGGATGGGATATCTCAAGAATGACTTCAGAGAATTTCTTCAAATTTGCCACAATCGTTCACGTTCAAAGATGATCTTATTAGATTTTGGTGGTCAAAGGTCACTGCAACCTCAAGAAACACGTTTGTGGCAATAACCCAAATAATTCGTACGTTACTTATGACATGTCCAACTGTCAGTCATCTTAATCGACTGAACAAAAATAAGCATTCCTTCAAAGTCTTCATATATTACATGAATATAAACATGAACTGCAACATGACGAGCTGGAGGTGATTCTGATTTCTGTCTGTCCTCTCACAGGAGTCTTTGACAGAAATTTGGAAAGGATAACTCCCCATTAAAGACTAAAACCAGCCATTCATTGTTTTGTGACTATTCGCCTGTGCCATAGAGCGCCGTTGTTTTCCAAAGACGCTTAAAAACATATGAGTGAGCTTCACTGTTGCTCTGGCCGACATGTTCCTTCATCACCATGAACACACAAACAAAGTCAATTATTGTGACTCAGTCAAATAGACCATCCTCCTACCAAAAATACTCACTGGAGCAGCAAATGTGGGTCAATCTGCCGCTGAAAATAGTCCACAACAAACTAACGAAGCAAAAGGCATATCTCAACTTTCTAATGATAAAGCAAGTAATGCCAAAATGTATTGACTAATTTGTAGACAGAATGACAGATTATCAATGCATTCAAACCTTTTTTCTGAAGCTCATTATATAAACTGCAGGTTGTACTTGTTGCTGAATGTGAAGAATTTTAATGGCTGAGGTTATTTTTCTGCTTCACAAACCTTTGTTACGCACCAGGAAATCAATTTCTTTAAAAGATCCACACACAAACAAACAGCCGTGCCCGATGCGAGGAACTTCAGACGAGTGCGGAGAAAAAAAATTCCTTTAAACACCTTTTCTTTCCCTTTAACACACACAGGTGAGAGGCTGAGGGCTGTGGAGGGGAAACATCAGTTATTCAATATTTCATTACCCTCTCATTCGTGGCGGGAGACTCATTTATTCTCATCAGGAGTGAAACAGGATATTGTGCATTAACTCCATCAGCGTAATGATGTGAAGCCTTTGTAAAAGTTTATAATGAAATCCTTTGTGTGTGTGTGTGTGTGTGTGTGTGTGTGTGTGTGTGTTTTTGTGTGGAAACATGTGTATGCAGCTCTCCCAGCAGCCACTGGGGGGCACTGCACATCGGTCCATGCACACTGACATATTCCTCTGTGCAGGTTATTATTAACTGGCATCAAGGTCCTTTTGTTTCTTTCCTTTCTTACCTTCCGCCTTTCTCATTTTCTTTATTTCAGAACTGTGCTTTCTTCGGGCACATCCCATTTCCTTTCATTGCATCCTCACTTGCGTCTCAGTCCCTCCCACTCGAGGAAACGAGGTGAGGCGACTTTTCTTCTGACATCCTTCTTTACTTACTTCCAATTCTATTTTCCTTTTTGTATATCTTATTCTTCTTTCCTCACTTGCGTCTTTGTTTCCTTATTTCCTTCCCCGTGTCCTCATTTTCGTCCTTCCTACCTCCTTTCCTCAACGCCACGACTTCTTTCCTTTCCAGTCTCCTCATTTGTAACTCTTTCTTCCTTCATCTTTTCCTTACCCCGTCTGTTTCCTTTTTTACTTCCTCATTTCCCTTTGCACTTCCACCTGTCCTCTTAATATCTCTCGCCTCCTTCTTTCCTTCCTCACTTCCTTATATCTGACTCTCCTTACCTGTTTTCTTTCTTTCTTTCTTTCTTTCTTTCTTTCTTTCTTTCTTTCTTTCTTTCTTTCTTTCTTTCTTTCTTTCTTTCTTTCTTTCTTCTTCAACTCCTCCTGTCCTCCTTCATGACCCAGGAAAAAATTGTTTGCTCTGCTGTTGCTCAAGACTCTCCTCCTCCTCCTCCTCCTCCTCCTCCTCCTCCTTCTCTTCTACTTCCTCCCCCCTCGCTCCACTCTTTCTGTCCAGAATAGAAATCGGACTTCCAGTAGACAAATGGATGTGTCTGGACCGATGGGTGGCCTAATTTCAGTCTCTCTCCTCCTCCACATCGATCCGTCCATCCCTCCATCAATACTCCATCATCCGCCCATCAGTCTCTGTAAAACAGAATGAGGAGGAGGCAAAGAAAGACACTGTTGATACTCTGAACCTCCATTGTGGCTTTTTCTTGTTTGCTGTAGATACTTTAAAGATAATGAAAACAGAAAGAGTAGATTTTTTAGGAGGTAATTTTGCCGTCGCAGATGTTATTTAAGTGCTGCTGAAGCATGAAGTATTCGCTCTGCGCTGCTTCGCCGACATTCAGACACGATGAAATTGCATAATTTAAAGAAGTTACCTTGAATTCCTCAAACTAATGATATTCAGCACCAAACTTTTACAATTTCAGGGTCACAAACAGGTATTTGTGGAGCTAAAAGAGCTGATCAATCGGCCCCCCGTGTCGAACCGAGACGTGTAATACATCCATCGGTCCACTAGAGGATGCTGTTAGCGGCGCACCTCGGCTCCTGCGAAAAATACATGTGTATTGATCAAGAGTGAAAAAGGAGGTCATGTGACAGAGGCACACACCGTATATAAAAGTGTTCATAAATGAGGCTAATGCGGAAATGCCTTAAAGTTGCAATACCACCGATAGCCACTAGAGGTCGACTCCAGAAAGAATCTGGATCCATAGACTCCCATTCAACTTCCATGAAATTCAAAGTCAATAAATGTTTTCCACAAGTCATTATGATGTCATTCGCTAAATTCATTCCTTCTTATTAATTTTCTGTCGGTCCATCTAAAAATTGTTTCATCATTAATTTGATATTAGGCCTCAGAAAGCGGTCTGTTCGATTTACAGGCATGTGGTGCAGTCGGGGTTCTACAGTAGGTGGGCGGGGCTTAGTGTCCTCAGGTTCCTAATCAGATCTTGTCATATCCAACGAAGGTTCCCTTCGCCCCCAGCTTGTCCAAATACGGTCACTTCTTACGGCGACGGCCAAAATGCCGAACGTGAGGCTTCATAACGGCATTTCACAAACCGATGGGTGACGTCATGGTTGGTTGACGCATAGATTGGCGGTCATTTGATGAAGTACAGAAGTGCTAAAGGAGCTATCGGTTGGACGGAGGGATGGAAAGAGTGAATACACCACTTCACACGTGTTTGGACTTTAATACAGATATTTTCAGGATATCACAGCGGTTGAGGTCCAACTGCGACTTTTTTTTGTTCCCTGAAAAACTTTGACCCAAAATCGGATGTTTCTCTGCTCCAGTTTCAGCTGTTGAAATCACAAATGTTTCCCGTACCAGTGGTCATAAAACCGTCTCTTTTTCTTTCATGTTTCTTTTGTGAAATGCATTGTGGGATATTTGTGCAGAGGTTTTTTTTTTTTCTTAGTGTGCATGCTGCAGCATGACTCAGTGGATGGCAGTGCAGCTCTGTGTGTCGGACCAGACGAGAAAACACTTCCTTTCCTCGGGAAATAAGTGTGTGTGTGTGTGTGTGTGTGTGTGTGTGTGTGTGTGTGTGTGTGTGTGTGTGTGTGTGTGTGTGTGCGTGCGCGCACGTGTGTGTGTGTGTGTCAGCAGCAGGTAATCGGCTCAGCACAGAGCTCAGAGACCTGTCCTAGGGGATTGTGGGTATTTTCATGTGTCAATTCACATCAGGTTCAACATGAGGGAGTTCAACACATCTTCACACACACACACACACGCACGCACGCACGCACACACACACACACACACACACACACACACACACACACACACACACACTAGTCTTCCTCAATTCATGACACACTCAAACACAAACACGCGCTTGTTTTTTTTTTTTTTAAGTGTGTATGTGTGTTTCTCTCTCCAGGTGTATTAATCATCCAGGTATAGAGTCAGCAGTCTGTGAGGAAGCTTGAGAAAGCCTCTAGAGACACACACACACACACACACACACACACACACACACACACACACACACACACACACACACTGCACTGAACACCAGGACCACTCTCACCGTCCTCACCACGATAACGTCTTCAAGTGTGATGTTTCCCGAACTGTTTCCTGTTTTCATCCACTGAACAGTCGTCAGATTAACATCGACCGCCGAATGTTCGAGTCAGATGAACCGAAAATGTGTTTTTTGGGTAAAAATAATCGTGTTTACAGCCGGAAGGGGAAACCAAACAAAAGAAAAACAACAAAGAGAGAAAACAGCGGGAAGTAAAGATTAATTTGAGCCATGACATAAACAAAACAATATTATCAGGTGAAGTCAGACCAGGAATTCATTTTTTTTTTTTTTATGTAAGCTGCCACGACATCCTCATTTCCTGCAATACTTACATTTTCCCCTTTCACTTCATCTCTTTTTTTCCCCACCATGTTTCAACCTTATCTATTATTTTCTTCAATTTAATATATATATATATATATATATATATATATATATATATAAAGAA
This sequence comes from Embiotoca jacksoni, assembly GCF_022577435.1. Classification (NCBI taxonomy): domain Eukaryota; kingdom Metazoa; phylum Chordata; class Actinopteri; family Embiotocidae; genus Embiotoca; species Embiotoca jacksoni. The sequence continues at coordinate 52,372 of NW_027185233.1, read as the reverse complement.
GTATATTAACCTCCAGCATGGTCTCAAAACACCTCACAAATGCAAGCGACATATAACAAGCAAAGAAAATGATAAACAACCACGTTTAAGCCTGTAAAAGTCTACAAGACAGTTCAGGATGACCTCAGTCAGCCCGAAGTATGAGCTTCATCAAAAAGAAAAGTTTTAAACCTGTTTCTGCTCCTCACCTTCTGAATAAGACAGGAAGACTGTCTCTGAATAGACCCAGGATGCCCCTCCAAAAAAAGACAGGACGAGAGCATCAAATAAAAACGGGTAAAATAATAACAGCAGTGAATACATTTTTCATAGTTTCTCCTTGCCTGGATTTAAGTGGTCAATACAGCAGGTTGCAGCACACACAGATGTGGTCAAGCGAGTCTTAAAAATAAAGCCAATGCAAGAAATGCCTAAAAGTGCAGTACCACTAAGGGCCACTAGGGGGATGGCTCAAATAGACTCGCACTCAAAAAGTTCACTCCTGAAAGTCACGAAATGTTTTCCACAAGTCATTATGATGTCATCAGCTAAATTCCCTCCTGAGAATAATGCTAGCATTCATTAGATATTTAAGCCTCAAATAGAGCTATGTTTAGGGGCGTGTCCAGTACAGGTGGGCGGGGCTAATGTTACTGCCCCCTATCTTGTGCAGAGTTTGACAGTTTGAAGCCAGTAACAGTGCTAACATTAGCATTAGCTTATAACACCCCAAAAACTGAAGATACTTTTTTTTTTTTTGCAAGGTAATGAGTCTCCATAGAGCTGTTTACATAAATAAAACTGACTCTGCAACTGAGGAAAAAATTCAAAGTTTGCAGCTTTCAGTAAAAAAAAAAAAGAAAAAAAAAAATCCCAGCAATTTATGAAGCGAAGCAGCAGAAGTGAACAAGGAGTGAAACTCTGCTGCTTCACCAGCAGCCTGGTAGCATGTTGGCGTGTTTGATCTTCAGCGAGGAGTACTGACTGTATGATAAAATACATTATGCTCCCCGCAGATTTGTCAAAGGTTGTACTGCATCAAAGCTCAGCCAACAACACAGACCCAAGAAGCCCAAGGCAGGCGAGTTCACACTTTCACTGAGAAATAAAATAAAAAAACATTCAGGCGAGGTAGGAAGCAGGTAAACGATCCCGGAGGGCAACGAGCAACACCGCCTCACCGTCGTCCGCCTCCACCGACACCTCGAGCGTCAGTTTAAATCCGTGTCTGTCCAGACTCACGTCATACATGCGGTAGAAGACTTCGAGTCCAATAGATCGGATTCTGGTAGAACACACAGTTGTTGCCATGACAGCAGACGATGCTTCAAATACGGACGTTGCGGCAGAGAAGCTCCAGATTCCTAAAAGGACCTTTTGACCTTTTTTCTTTTTGCTGCTGAAATAAACAAACACCTCCTGTCAAAACGTCACGTACAGTTTGTCTGATAGAAGATAGAAAATCAAATATCAGCAGAAACAAAGTGAGTCGGCTCCAAACAGACATTCATCTCCATCGTCTTCATATTGAAGTGCGGACCGCGTTCACGGCTCTAATTTCTTCTTCTTTATGAGGCGTGAATGAGTCTCCCGGCGCGACACGCCGACTGCGTAATTTATATACTCCCCCCCTCCCCCGGAGACCTCTTATTAAACACGCAGCCTTGATTTCCCCTCAACGCAGCGAGCACCTCGCCGCCGTTTCCGACAAGCGTCTATTGATCGGAGAGATCGATTTGTTTACATGATTATTAATCAGCCGTCTGTCCCGGCAGATTTACATAAAAGTGCTCGAAATTCTCCGCAGATCCGCTTTAATAAATGAGCCCGGGTTTAAAAAACGCCCCCCCCGAGTCTCTCAGAGAAAAAAAATATAATACCTCAATAATCCTCGAATACATTTCAAATATCACAGGACAAATCCCCACAGCAGCTCTGCTACTGCACATTAAATGAAAGAAAAGGACTCCAGTGAAATCAGCTGTGTGTTTACTTACTGTACAACAGCGATGACTGAAGAACGAGCGACGACACGAATGTTAATATCAAATCTTTTCAATTAAATATGATGTAAAACATTCTTCATTCGACAGGTGAAACATGTAGTTTCGATTTGTACACTTTTCTTTCTTTCTTTCTTTCTTTCTTTCTTTCTTTCTTTCTTTCTTTCTTTCTTTCTTTCTTTCTTTCTTTCTTTCTTTCTTTCTTTCTTTCTTTCTTTCTTTCTTTCTTTCTTTCTTTCTTTCTTTCTTTCTTTCTTTCTTTCTTCTAAATGATTGAAAAGCTTTCGCTCGCATCTGTTTCCATCCGAGTCCGTTAGACGGGTTTTTTAGAGTCAGGATTTTTCCATTACTTTCCATTTTCCCGGCTGTCGTCGTTCTCTGACAGAAGCGGAAACTCTGGACGACGACGTGTCCAATCAGCATCTGTCCATCACCTGCTGGAAGGCGTGAAATCGTTTAAGGCTCCTTTTAGCGTTTTTTATCAGCGGCACATTCAGATCTTCTTTCTTGTTGTTTAGGACCTTTAAACTTCTCGCAACGTGACGTATTTCTGAATAAAACGGATTTCGAGGAGGTTTGAAAATTCATTCCCAAACTTGAGACTTTAGTTGTTGAACTTTCTTTGCCGTGTTGTTTTGATGCCTCCATGACGATGATGGCCATAAACCGGGAATACAATATCTCAAGAACGACTTACGGGAGTTTCTTTAAGTTTGGCACAAATGTCCACTTGGTCACAAGGATAAAGTGATTTGATTTTGCGGGGAAAAGGTCAAAGTTCAAGGTCACTTTGACCTCTAGTTCTTCCCAGCCGTCTGTTCGACTTTCGTGGACCAGATATCTCTGGAACGCCTTCAGAGAATTTCCTCAAATTTGGCACGAATGTTAACTTGAACTCAACGAGGAACTCGTGAGGAACCGGTGGCCCAAGGTCAAAGGTCACTGTGACCTCACAAAACACATTGGTGGCCTTAACTCCAGAATTCATGCAGTAATTATGACAGAATGAAGCTAAAACCACGACAACATATCCTTTTTGACAACAAGAACTTTCAGTTTCCTGGACCATCTCATAGTGCTAGGCTTAGTGATCGTACGTCTTTATATTTGTTTTTACAATCGAAATAACTTGGAAAATGATTAGTAAGACAAAACATGGACACAGAAAAGGAGATGAGTCGAACATGATGTGATGTTCATGTTTGTGAGTCCTGACTGCAATTATTAGATATTTTCCGAGTCTATTTAATATGAAGGAGGGTTTTTGTCCGGCTCAAATAGTCGTCTTTCTCACTTTGTGTGCAGCGGTATAAAAGATCCTCCGTCACAGTTGCATGCAGGTCAGTTCCCTCCAACCTCCCATTCTTCGTCTCCTCCTCCCCGCAGGAGGCGCATTGTTGGCACAAAACCACAGCAGCAGTTTGTCTTTGATCTCGCTCCGACTCGGACAGATTGGATGAGTCTGGGTTATTTTCTTTCCTGTATTCTATCACAATCGCGGCCCGAGTCGGTCCTGCTGAGGGCAGCGATGAACACGCTGAGGCGGCCTCGCACTGATGCAACATCCTCTGTTTGATCGCCAATGAGGCGCAAACCGCTGACACGGCAGGGAGCCGACCAATCAGAGCGACCCCGACGGCCACCGAGCCTCTGCAAGACTGATGGGGATTCTTAGCGTAAACATCAGCAGAGTTTTGACCACTATGTGCCTAGTCCAATGATAATGATAATAATCCCAGGAACTAAAGTTCTGTGTAAACTTGGGGAAAAGACGACGCTCAAGAAACAGGAACTCAACGCGAAGGTTAAACTCAGGAACGAAGTTCAAAGGTTCATGTTTTTGTAACGTTTGATCGGTGAGTTTTGGTTTCACATTTTCACGGCCACCAAAGAAGTTTGCGAGACGTACCTCCGACCTGTCGCCGTCCTCACGGACGCCCGTTGGACACCATATTCTTGACATCGGTTGGTTTGTAGACAGACGTACGTCTGACATCGACCTTTTCTGTTTGGAAGAAGAAAAATGAACAACCAGATTCATTTAATTCCCACTACACAACTATTAATATCACATTACCAACAGAACCTATTCTACTTTCAGAAAAATAAACTTTTAGTATGTTTTCATGTTGACTTTTGATTTCTAAAAAGCAGTCGGGATAGTTGCGGGGTTTTTGTTTATCTGATATAATCCTCCACCGAGTAACGGAAAAAGTTCACATTGCTGAAAAATGAAAATAGCGCAGGATAAAACTGGAACTGAACTTTTTTTGAAAATCAAAAGTGCAGTTTTCGATATAAAGTTGTCGGTTTTTTTCCGGCTCTAACATCGACGTTTACCGGCAACACTTGTTGGGCACTAAATTTCCTCAGGTGAATTTTTTATGAGCCGCTCGCCTCCTCTGGTGCTCGACCTTGGCTCTCCTTCCTCCTTCCTACTCCTCCTCCTCTTCTTCTTCATTTCCTCCTGCGATTATCTCTGTATCAGCGTAATTATGGTTCATTCATCTTCTCTGCCAGAAGTCAAGGGCGACGCGCGCACACACACACACACACACACACACACACACACACACACACACACACACACACACACACACACACACACTAACAGATGCACACACTGAGTTACTCCGCCCATTTCTCCTTGTTACACAGAGATGATTTGGGGAAATACTTCTTTAATTATGATTCATATCTGGGTCATTTATAACCATTGCCAGCTTTCAGACAGTGTGCGTTTCTCTGTGTGTGTTTGTGCATTAGCATAAAAGTTGCTTGTTGTCTGGGCAACCGTTCCCATTGGAAGTTCAGAGGAAGAGGCCTTCACATCCTGCATCCTGTGATTTTTCTCCTTTAATCCTTAATTTTCTGCATTTAATTCGTTTACTTTTAATGAACACTTCATTGAATAAATCATATGAATTGTACGTATTTTTGAGTATGGCTAAGAGTTAATCATGTCGTCTGAATTCAAAAGTGTGACAGAGTTCGCGCCACCCCGGATTTGAACCCGCGACCCCGCAGTCAAACGGATAAGTGAAATCTAACTCGGGTCGGACCGACGAGAAACCAACCGAGTGTTCCTTGAATCGGGCCGGAGATATGTGTCGGCGCGCTCTGTTGCACCCTCGTATCTCTTGCTAAGCCATCCATCAAATTACCGTGGCAACCCAGCATCCATCACCACATCCATCATCGAGAGGAGATACACCAGAGAGAGAAATCTGACAGACGAGGGGGGAGATAAGAGGAGAGGAAGGAAGGAAGGAAGGAAGGAAGGAAGGAGGGAAGGAAATAAGGAGATGGAAAAGAGGGAGGAGGCGAGGTGGGATGACGATGATGCAAAGAGAAGGTAGAGAGAGAAATATGAGCGTTAGTGGGGAAGAGAAAAGAGGAATCAGGAGAAGAAGAAGAAGAAGAAGACGAAGAAGAAGAGGAAGAAGAAGAAGGAGAGAAAACAGAGAAAGATATGAAATGAAATGGAGCCACAGAGGGAAGCAGAGAATAATTCAGTTTTACCGAAGTCAAGGTGAACTTGTAAATTGTGTCGTAATTCCCTGAACTGCATCTCACACACACACACACACACACACACACACACACACACACACGCACACACACACGCACACACACACACACACACACACACACACACACACACACACGCTCGGCAGCTAACGGAGAGGATGATGGCGGTAAATCCGCAGAGAGAGATGAAAATGACAAGAAAAAGGAAGAAGGTGGAGAGAAAGAAGATTAAAAGAAAGTACCGGTTTCATTTTTTTTTTCTCTGAAGTTTTCAAACATAAACTTAATTCTGTTATTTTTACGGATGTCAGGTTACTTTAGAATGAGAAAAGGGAGGAGGTAGGGAGGATAAAAACAAGGATGGGATGGAAAGTAGGAGAGAGGAAGAAGAAAGAGGAGAGACTTAAGAAGGAAAGGAAAATATATATATATATATATATATATATATATATATATATAAATAAATATGACGGGAGAAGATGATGAAGGAAACAAAGGTTGAACAAGAGTATTGAGAGAAGAGACAAGAACGAAGGAAGAACAGAAGATAGAAACGAGATGCCTGAAAAAGAAGGTGATTAGCTGTTCGTTAGCTTCGTTAGCTCAACACCGAATGAAAACCACCTGAACAGCGGCGCCATGGCAACAGGGGTCTCCAACATGTCAACGTACGAGTTTCTCGGCAACGACGCAATCGGAGCGCCGCAATCGTCCCCGACTCATCGGATTGGCTTCTTATTGGTCGACAGAGGAAACGCCGCGGACCTGTCATCACGGCCTGTAGGTGGCGCCGTCGGGAGCCGACCGCCTGCGTCGCCGAGGCCACAGCCGTCTGAGCACAACCACAAAGTCGTGACGGTGTTGTTTTAACTTCTGGAGAGATGAGAGCGGCTGACGTTAGCAGGTCACGTTTCAAACAACAGACAAACAAACAACAACAACAACAACAAAAAACAAAGACAGACAGACGACACGAGGAAGAAGACCAAAGAGAAAAAGTCACGAAATGAAGAAGACGAAAACAAATACAAAACAAAATCCACAGTAAAAACAACAAGAGGCTGACTGGAAATGAAGCGCGGCAGCTCGGCGTCGACGCCCGTCGGCGTGCTTCACATCAGTCGGAGGAGACGCCGCCGATCACATCTGTCACTCACTTTTTATTTTCCCTCCGCAAATGAGACGTTTGTTGACGGCCGCCGAACGATCGACTCGTCGTGTCTGCGACTCGTTCCCGGGCGGAGGCGCCACTTTCATGTTTTCTAGCCACGCGCATCACAAGCGAAACGTAAGAAACATCAGCGTCGTGGTTTAAAACCGACTCACCACTTTGTTTTTCTTTTCCCGTCATCCAGTCGAACCGTGAAAAGAAGCCGTCAGCGACCGCGATCGTTACGACCGTTAATGGACCAGAAACACGTTTCACGTACTCAAAGAAAACCAGACGGGTAGTTTTAGTCCTTTTCATTTCTCGGTTGTTTTCCCATCGTTAAATATCAACGTTACGCAACTGAAAAACAAAACCTCTCGACCTTCCACAGCAGAGGTTACCAAACCTTTCAGACGCAAATTAAACAAACCACCATTTCCAAAGAACCACCTATTTTCACAAAATAAAATGCGCTGATGCTCGGCTGTAGCCTCAGAGAAGCTAAATAACAACAACATAAGACCGCTGTTTCAAAATCAGAGAACATTTTCTACAAAAGGCGCCGCTCGGCAGCAGCACTCAGATCAGATAAAAACCCACAAAGAGGAACGAGAGTGACGTCGATGTTCGGTTCGGTTTGTGTTTCCATCAAATAAACCTTTCTGAAGCTTTTGTATCTCTCTCTCTTTACAGCCACCAGACTCCATTCAGAAAAGCAGCGATTTTACTTTTTGAGCGTCGGCGTCGTCGGTCTACCGCCGCCTCCATCCGATAGTTAGCGTCCGTTATTACGTGACTTCGGTGATAGTTTGGATCGGTTTTTATTTTAATTTGATCACAGAGGTCTACAGAAAAGTTCTTGGTTGAAGCTTTGACATGCAGTTTGAATTGTGGGCTCTAAACTTTGTGCTATCCATTCAGTTTTAATGCAGGCGGACTGAAACCAACTTCTAGACACATCTGAAGGATTATTAAAGAAAACAGGAAGCAAAGTTTGGAACGAGTCTGAACACAAATTTTTTTTGTAAATGAGAGATTTCAGTTTTAATTTGTCTTTAAAGGGGAAAATGAAGACGAAAAAAAAGTTCAATTAAACTCTACAACGCTATATATCCCCGCGACATAAGCAACACAAGTGCGCATACACGCCCGATGAAAAAAAAAGTGTGTCCAATGGCAGGAAATAAACTAACCCTGAAATTTCCCTCTGCAGCGACTCGTTTTGTTTTAAACCTGAAAGCGTGTCTGACTCACGCTCATTTGCATATTCCACCTTAAACCAAAAACCACCTAATTTGTATTTCACCCTTTAACTTGAACCGATCACATTTCCATTTCCCCTCAGCAAACCAATCGGTTCCGCTGTCTGAGCCCCAGTCGTGTGTATAATGAGCTGTCAGCCAATCGCGGTCGGCCTGGGGGGCAGACACCGGCGCCCGATTGGAGAACGTTTGTGTACTCGCGGTGTTTAATATCTGAATTCATGTTGTAGCTTCATCATATGTGAGAAGAAAAAAAAGAAAAAAAAAATCAGCTGCTGGCATCTTCTCCCACTTCGGCTCTTCTTGTTTGCAATTAGCCGTTAACAGGTTTGTCAGGAGCGATTACCAAACGAGGGAGGAATTGATCTGTGATCGGTGGAGAGACTCCGGTGGGGATTTGCCGTCCGGTGGCTGCCGTGAACTTTAATTGTGTTTTCTATTGACCAAAAGCCACATTTAATGAATGTGTCCTGGTTTAATGATTCGTCCCAAATTACTGCGCATTGATTCGAACTGCAGGTTTTACGTACGGGACGAAGTTACCCTGGAAAAGTGATCACGTAAAGTAAAGGATACAGACTGAACACAGTCGGTTGACTATTCTCCTTCAATACAATGCGCAGAGGAAATGGAGAAACTGCAAACGGCTGGGAAATGACACAGTGTGCCTGTGGTGATGTCAGCTTTCTGGTATAGGTGGGCGGGGCTTGGTGTCCAAAAATGCCAAACTGGAGGCTTAAAGAAAAAAAAGCAGTTCACAAACCGATTGGGTGACGAGTTGGTGGGTCGACATCACAGACTGTTTATAAAAGTGGACGTAATGATAAATGAGGCCGAAGACGAAGTGCCACGAACTGCAATACCAGCGAGTGCCACTAGAGGTCGGCTCCAAAAAGCCTCCGGCTCCATAGACTCCCATTCAACTTCTGTCATCAAATCCAAAGTGAATAAAATGTGTCCATCAGTTATCTCGGTGTTGTTAGCTAAAGTCACTCCTTCTTATTAGTTTTCTGGAGGTCCATCTGAAAATAATCCCTCATTCATTAGAAAAGAAGATTCAAGAAGACCTGTTTTTGGGGGGCGTGTCTGTTTGATTGACAGGCCTGTGGTGCAGCTAGCCGATGCTACCGCCGAGGTTAAAAAGCCCTGTGTACTTGGTAACTTTAAATTAAATTGAAATGATATTTCTAATAAAAAAATAAAGACATTTTATGAAAATCTATTTACCAGATGATGAAATGGTCAAAATGGCTTCCCGCTGTTTGTGAACACATCCTGACGCAACCGTTCTCCGTATCAGAGCACAAACAGGATGGAAAAAAGATAATTAGAACAAATTAGAAACATCTGTGCTCAAATAAACAGGAGCTGGTTGTCCTCGTCCGGCCTTTTCTGTGTGTGTGTGTGTGTGTGTGTGTGTGTGTGCGTGCGTGTGTGTGTGTGTGTGTGTGTGTGTGTGTGTGTGTGTGTGTGTGTGTGTGTGTGTGCGTGTGTGTGTGTGTGTGTGTGTGTGTGTGTGTGTGTGTGTGTGTGTGTGTTTTCCATCTGCGGCAGCTGTTTTCGTGTCTTCAGGCCGCTAACATCTCTCTCTTCCTCTTGTGTCTCCGTCCCTCAATCTTTCCTTTTCTCTTCTGTTGCAGCTCCTCATTCTCTCTGAATTCTTCTGGTTTTTATTTTTTTTCATCCGGTTTGAATTCATTTCCTCAGGTTACACACACACACACACACACACACACACACACACACACACACACACACACACACACACACACACACACATATACAGCGAGCAGTCTGCCAGGCTGTGATTAGAGAGGAAGGATGGAGGGGATAAAAAAAAAAAAAAAAAAAGAGGAAGAGATGCTCAGATGCTTTGAGCAACAAACACAGCTGATAGGCTGCTCGGTGTGTGTGTGTGTGTGTGTGTGTGTGTGTGTGTGTGTGTTCACAGTTATTCCAGCTTTCATTTCAGCTGCAGCTGCTTTTAAAATATTCACTTCACTTGTTTTCCTTATTTCTTTATTTCAGACGGACGGAGAGACAAACAGGTGTCAGGTTGATTGATTTCTTTTGGCTGGAGGTTCTCTTCTCTTTCTGCTCCACCTCTTTTCATTTCTTCTTCACTTTTTTGAGTTTTCTTTCCCGAGGGGAGGAAAGAAAACACTTTTCTCTGCTGCCGTCTTTCTTCATTCTCTACCTTTCAAATAAAAAATGTAAAAAAAACAAGAGCTCCAGCCATCGTTGCTTCCTGATTATGTGTTCGTCGTTTGTTCCTGCGACGGAAAAAACCCCGAATGATGCGTTCAGGTGCATCTCAACGATCTGTTCGTTTCACTATTTTCTGAGTAAAAGAAAAAAAAAAGAAAGTAAATGGAGATAAAATGTTCCTAACAGTCGTCCATCTGTCTGTCCCGTTCTTGCGGACGAGATATCTCTTACTTTAAATTTGGTACAAATGTTCACTTGGTCCCAAAGATGAAGTGTTCATGTTTTCGGGGTCGAAGGTTAATGTCACGTCGACCCATATTAGAGGATGTCACACAAAATGTCCTCAATTTCTTCAAATTTGGCACAAATGCTCACCGAGTCAAGGACGAACTGAGCTGATCTCGGAGGTCAAAGGTCACAGTAACATCCCTTTTGCTCCTGAACGCTTTGAATCTTGACTGGAGGCAAATAACCGCAACGTGGTAATTTTCTAGTTTTATTTATGAGGACAAACTTTTCAAGACTGAAAATAACTACAAAATGATAGTACGGTGCAACACAATTGTTTTCTTTCTACATAATAATATCTATCATCGGAAAAACTTTCACCTTTGATTTTGTGACCCGGGACACACACACACACACACACACACACACACACACACACACACCCACACACACACACACACACACACACACACACACACACACACACACACACACACACACACACACTGAAACGCTGTATGAACTGTGGGGTTGTGTTGCTGTAAATCACGGCTGTGACAGATTGGTGTTGCCAGAAGAGAAAATATACAGCAATTTAAACATCACGTCCTCACGGTGAGTAATGGGAGAGCCGGGCGAGCGACAGGAAAACAAGAATAGAGCGAGAAAGCCGAGGAACAATCGCAGGGATGAAGTCTCCGTCTGACAAACTGTCTGTCCGCTGCCATCCGTCTCCGTCTGCCACCTGCGATTCGTTTCATTTACAGATCTCCGCGTACATTTCTCAGTCTTACGCATTTCAAATTCAGTGAATTCACTGAATTCAGTGAAGCGCAGGAGTTAATGATAGTTCCTCTCTCTCCCTGGCGAGGTGGAGCCGAGGCTCTTAATTCCTAATATCAAATAACTTATTAAGGATGCAGCTATTAAAAAAACTAGAAAGTCTGATTTTTAAGTTAATAAAGCAACGTTAGTGTTACGAAACCTTAATCAAAATCCTTTTAGGGGCTTTTAGGGGCCATCTGCAAAGTGTAGCATCTACTGTTAGTGTACACGTGAGGTGTTTAGGGGACTTCGGTTAATTGTAGCTACAGAAAACAACCTTTGTGCCTCTCTCCCCCTCTAAACTGCATGAAAAACTAAAACGTTGCTCTATATTGTGTAATTTCCTTTTTCTTAAAGTGGATTTTATAAAACTGGTCGATAAAAAAAAGTATCAATCAGGAACCAGAATCTAAGTCAAGGTATTGGTACTCTTATTTTTACATTTTACTATTTTTATAAGATGTAGAAATGTCAATTTGTTGGGTTTTTTTCTGGCCCGGTGATAAAGATAAGGAGACTTCTTGTTTTTCAAATTTCCCCCCGAGTCAAGCGATCCATACAGCCGAAGGTTTTTACAGTTCTGCAGCTGTTACTAGATTCAGGGATGTTTTATCAGGTGGGGAATTTCAAAGAACAATCACGGGCTTCAGGGGTTAAACGAAGACCTTTTTAAAAGCAGAATAAAACCAGTAAAAGTGAAAACCAACCCGCCGACATGTCTAACCTTTAAAAAGAGCAATTTGTCCTGCGCACTTTACAAATGCCAGGCAGTATTTAATTTGTCATTACAGTTTATGTTTTATCATTAAATCGTCATTACGGACTTCTGTGAAATTCGTTTGGAGAAAATACCTCACTACACACACACAAACACACACACGGACGAGTTTTCACCACTTCGGGGGACGTCACATTGACTTCCATTCATTTCCTGGAGATTTAGTTCGAACCCCAAACAAAAACCTTCAGCTCAACCGAAAACTTGCTGCTGAAGTCCAAAGATTTACTTTATAAGGGCTTTCTTTTTGGTCCCTTTGAGGAAAGTCGGGTCCCCACAACATAAGTAAAACAACACACACACACACACACACACACACACACACACACACACACACACACACACACACACACACACACACACACACACACTGTGTTGTCGGTTTCTCTGTGAGCGGTGTGACATTTTTTTAAACTCTCTCCACAGTGTTTCTGGACGCGTCGACAGAAACAGCTTCTGTTCTCTAATAACCGCTGCAGCGATGATAAAGCATTTTATTGATAAAACAGGTCTTTATTTGAAGGCAGCGTTTCTGCGGTGAGTCACGGCGCCGCCGGCGGACACGCACCTGAATCACAACACGGCACGCTGGGAAGTTTCCGCGGAGGAGCGACCGACGCGTTTGTGTTTTTAGTCGTTTCCAGCGGTAGCGAGGGCGACTTCACACGACCGCCGAGACAAACAACGTTCGACTGATCCGCCCGACAACACAACAAACAACAAACAACAACACAACAACACAACGTACAGCTGCGTTAACGGGAAGGTGGTGATGCTTCGTGTCTACTTGTGGTTGTTTTGTTTTTCTTTGTTGTTTTATTTTTCTTTGTGGTTGTTTTGTGTCTGTTTGTGATTGTGTGTCTGTTTATTGTCATTTTGTGTCTCTTTTTTTAGCCATTTTACAGCTCTGTGTGTTTTGTTTTGGTCTCTTTGTGTTTTGTTTTGGTCTCTTTGTGTTTTGTTTTGGTCTTTGTGTGTTTTGTTTTGGTCTCTTTGTGTTTTGTTTTGGTCTTTGTGTTTTGTTTTGGTCTCTTTGTGTTTTGTTTTGGTCTCTGTGTTTTGTTTTGTATCTTTGTAAATAAATTAGCTTTGGTTCTGATTTCTTTTGTCTCTATTTGAGGTCCTTTGATTAAGAAAACGTCCCTGAGACGAAGCCCGATCGGCCCCGTCACTAATCCTCTTCCTGGTTATCAATAACACCGAAAACCGTTTCCTGCCACGACGCTCCAGTGAAAAAAAAAACAACAACAAAAAAAACAACAAATCTTCCGGCAGACGAATTGAAAGTCTCAGCCGGACGTAGTTCGGCGTCCTCGTTGCGTCATTTCATCTGACGAAGCCTCGACGGGGAAAAGCAACGTCGGCATCAGCGGGTCGTGGAGACTTTCCAAACTCGTCAGATCGTGACCTCCTTCTGTTGGAGGTGATCAAGGAAAACGCTCCTTCACGTTCACTTCTCCGTCTCTGAGTTTTGTCTCGGTGTCGTATCCGAAACGTTTCGGGCCGATTCGTTTCCCGTCATTATACTTTTCACCGGGGTGTCGATCTGACGGCTTTTATCTTCTCCCTGACTGCTCTGTGTAGCGCTTTGATCCTCCTCTCTCACTCTACCTTTAATGTTTACTGTCTGGAAAAAAAGAAAAACCTCTCTGCCACGCTGGCCCTCTTTAAGTCCTGAAGTGAAGGAGGAGGAGGAAGAGGAGGAAGAGGAGGAAGAGGAGGAAGAGGAGGAGGAGGAAGAGGAGGAGGAGGAGGAAGAAGAGGAGGAGGAGGAAGAGGAGGAGGAGGAGGAAGAGGAGGAACAGGCCATGAAAACAGACGAAGAGGAGAGCAGATAAACAGGAGGAAGAGGAGGAAGAGGAGGAGGAGGAGGAGGAGGAGGAGGAGGAAGAGGCCATGAAAACAGACAAAGAGGAGAACAGATAAACAGGAGGAAGTGCAAACAGAGGTCGAAGCCGAGGAGCGGATCAGAGAGAAGAAGATAACATCGAAGCCATCACGACTAACAATGAACAGAAAACAGAAATTAGAGGCGGAGAATAAAGAGCCGGGAGTCGGAGGGGTTAAGAGAGGGAGGTGATAGGGAGAGAGGAGAAGAATAAAAGAGGAGCGCAGTGGTGAAAAGACGAATGGCGGTTTGCGATGACCTCCATTACCCTCGCTCTCCTCTCGCCTTTGATGGATGGAGGGAGCGTAGGAGGAGAAGTAGGAGGAGAAGCCGGAGGTGTAAAAACATTACTTAAAGAAACTACAGGCAGAAGAGGGACGTTAGCGCGTTTCATCGGCTCCTCATTTAAAGGGCCGGCGTCGGGTCGCAAAAAGAAAAGACGTCTGCGACAGCCGAAAGGAACGGGAAGAAAGAAAACGTTCAATAATGAGAAAAATGTCACGAAGGGAAATAAAGAGTTTAAAAAAAAACAAAGAACAGAAGACGGAACTCGTGAGATCGTGGTTATAAACGCGGGAAGTCGTTTGCACCGTATGCTCAGTGAAGTCGTAAAAAAAACCGCACTGTTGCTAGGCAAAGTCCGAAAAGTAAACGCCAATGAAGATTTATTTTTTAATAGTTATGATCAACCGTTAATAAATATTTACTGGTGGCAACTGGAAAAATTTACGTTTTTAATGGAGCAGCTCGAGCAATTTCACCACATTTGTGATCGGGAAAAGAGAGATCGGTAACGGTGAAGCTTTAAATACAACAGTAGAAGAAGAAGCAGCATTTACCGCCAACGTTTCATCTGTTAGCTCTTAAAAATGCATTTCTCTCAATTCCCAATCAGCTGTTCATGAACAGACTTCCAGCAGAGGATCAGATCGGGTTTGTCACTCTCCAGTTAACACACCCGAGGTGACGCGATCACATGATGCCGGACCTGAAACGCCTCCGCTCGGCTTCACACCTGGAATTTGTGATTTTCTATTTTGAAGCCCGATGACTTATAACGAGGTCTTTATGCCAAATTCAGGTCAACACACGTGAGACGTAGTCGGTCGTAAAGCAGCTAAACGAGCCCCGAAAAAAAAAATCTACCAACGTAAAACCCAAACCTGGCAACCGCTACTGAGCCGAGGGCGCCGACGGCTCTCCGGGGATGTTTTGGTAACACTGACGTTCCCTCCTGGTTACGATTCCCCGTCCTGTTAGCTAAATGTTTCTGGAGTGTGATAAACAACACCCGTCATCTTCTTGTTTTTCGCTCCAAGAACATAAAAAAATAACAAAACTGAAAAGAGATGGGCGGGCGCCAACCGTAAGCTGCATCTCCGGGCTGCGAACCAACGGGTGACATCACGGCATCGCAATACGTCCAAACTTTAAAAACGCCGCAGATCGACGTTTTTTAAGCAGCTTTATTACGGTTGATTTCAAGTTCAATGTGCTGCCAGTGTGGCAGCTCGTAAGTACAGAAATGTGTGTGAGAGAGATCGGTATCACCCCGTCACTCCCGCTGACGTGGAAACAGACAGATAGTGTCGGACCTCACACACACACACACACACACACACACACACACACACACACACACACACACACACACACACACACACACACACACACACACACACACACACACAGCTCTTATCATGTGTGTCATCTTGTTCTATTAAAGAGCTTCTTCTCTTCTTATCAGCTTAAACTTCCACACACACACACACACACACACACACACACACACACACACACACACACACACACACACACACGGACACACACACACACACGGACACACACGCTACTATCAGCTGCGAACACATGAAAGCTCCTTCACTCTTTCAAGCTGAATTTAATTTAAAAACACAGTTAGTGGAGAACGATATCGATCAGTTTTTCAAAATAAAAGTCCTCTGACCCCGTCGTCTTTAATTCGCAGTAAAAGAGACTCTGATGTATTTGACCCCCTGTGTGTGTGTGTGTGTGTGTGTGTGTGTGTGTGTGTGTGTGTGTGTGTGTGTGTGTGTGTGTTCAGGTGGCGGACACCGCTCAGCATGTTCTTATCAGTCGTCCTGACTTTTTTTTGCTGGCAGCGCTAAAGCAGAAGATGTTCTGGCTCTGAGAGGTTTGGCACTTTCCATCCCGCCTCAGGTTTTTTTTTTTTCTTAGTATTTATAATTTCTTGGCAAAGCGCTGTTTGATTCATGCTAAAAGCCTTCAAACCGCCGGTGCCACGATAGCTCCGATGAGTCTGGTCTAATCCCAGTAAAGTCTGGTTTAAATCCCAGTCGAGTGTCATTTAATCTCATTACTGCTTGAGTTTCTGACAAGTTTATTTGTCTTTCCGAAAGCAAACTTTATGGGAAACAATGCTGAGATTTTACTGGTTATGTAACGTGTTTCCTCAAATGAATTTTCTGCAAATAAAACCACTCATTTCAAATGTTTATACGTGTTTTCAAGAAGAAAACCAGATAATCAGTTTGAATTATTTTCGTGTTTGATGGATTTACTGGGAGAACGACGTTCAATAAGGGTTTGAAATAGACGTGTTTGTATGTAATTTTAAGATCAAAAAGTTATTTAGTTTGAGGAGTTTTTTTAAAGTGTGTCTGGTATTATATCTATACGAGTGTGGATCATTAAATTCAAGAGACCGCTCCTGTCGCACGGACTAAAATACAGCGGGGAGGAAAGGACAACGAGGGACAGGTGAATTAGGTGAATTATCGGGGGGGGGGGGGGGGGGGGGCAACAAGAACAGGAAGTGAAACGACAACAGACACAATATCAAACAGGAAGCACAAAACCCAGACTGACCTGAAGACTACGAGTCCAGAACCGGAGCAGAGCCTCAGACGGTCCCGGTGGTCATCGTCCCAAAATAAATCGACATCCGCCTACAAAACTCCACCGATCTGAAAATGAAAGCGAGAAGGACAAATATGAAGGAACCACTTATGTTCAACTGAGATCTTATTTTTAGACATTTAAATGTGTTTTTTCTGTTTTCTGGTGTTTAAATCTGTGAATCGAGGCTTGAAAGCATTAAAGCTGGTGTGTTTTTATTGGTTTTGTTCTGCTGCTATGGAAACAGACTCCCTCAGACGCCGTCCCTGTCCTGTAAATACGCTCACTGTGACCGTGAGACTGAATATAATCCACTCCTGCAGGATTTGACAGTTTTCCCAGACCTCTCGAGGAGCGGCGGCGGCGGGTGGCGGCCCGACGGCAACCAATCAGACGAGGGCTCGGCAGGCGGGAAGCTTTTCCACCAATTAGCACTTTTTCTTCTGCTTCCTAACGCGACTTGTCACTGACCGTTACCACCTTCTGTCGATTCTGACCACCTGCAACTCGCAGCAGACGGAGGATTCATCCGCCGCTGAAAATAGTCCCCGACACATGAACGGCAACATTCAGTAAAAACTAGAGGGATCCGACAACTTAGGAAATGATTGAGTTTCAACAGTGAAGCTTGATTATTTTTCCTTTAAATGTCTTCAGTAGAAAGAAGAGTTGCTATTGAGGGGCGGAGCTTCACTGTCCGAGCCCGTCAGGTCAGGAGACACCAGGTGGGTTTTCTTTTGACGCTGGTGGTGGCTGTGTCACCGTGAATTCGTCCCCCAGAGTCAGACTGTCAACACCGAGTTCCACCGGGACCTTCTGAGGTTCTGTTCTGGTTTCGGACTTCTTTTCTGCTTCAGGTCAAATCTGGGTTTTCGCGTTTCCTGTTATGATTTTGAAACGACTCCCCTCTTTGTGTCTGTCGTCGTTTCACTTCCTGTCCTTTTTGTATGATTGTTGGCCTTGGCCCCGCCCTCCTGATTAGTTTCACCTGTCCCTCGTTGTCCTTCCCTCCCTGGTTTATTTCAGTCCGTGTGCTCTTCTTCTCCGTTCCTCAGTTCGCTTCAGTTCTCCTGTCTGTCGCTGCGTCTTTCTGAATCTTAAGGAACACGAACCGCCTGAACTGTGGCGCCATGGCAACGAGGCTTCGCCAACACGACAACGCGGGAGTTTCTCGTCCACAACAACATGAGCGTAGTTCCTGACGGGATCCTTTCAACCTACAACTTCTTTCCGTTGTCATCAATCTGCTTGAGGAGGTCACGATCTGACGAGTCGGCCAGAATCCACGTGAACTCGTCGTCGGACGGATCGTTAAAACCGCTCGGCGGCTCTCCGACACGGAGACGCGATACTCGGACTGAACGAGACTCAGAGCGACTGCAAATGATGCTCATCGGTTTCGAGCCTCTCTGGGCTCCTTTTTCCTGCTTCTCTTTTGTTTTCGCTCTTGTTTGGCTTCATTTTGAGTCTATTTTCACTCCTTTCTGTCTGTTTCTGTGGTTTTTCTCTCAGTTTTGCGTCTGCTTGTGTTCTTTTCGTCTTCTCGTTGAATCCGTCTGTTTCTGGTTGTTCCTTTTTTGCAGTCGCTCTGCATCTTGTCGATCTGTCGTGTCCTTTGTAGTCGTTTTGCGTCTGTGTTTGTTTGGTGCCCTACTTCATGGGCGGTTCACTTCTCTTTTGTAGTCGCTCAGAGTCTCTTTGCGGGTATTCTGAGATTTTGGTCAGTTTGTGCGTCTCTGCAGTCGTTTTTGTCTGTTTTGAAGTGGTTTTTATATCTATTTGTGTTTATTTTGTTTACCTCCTTGGGCTAGTTTTTTTTGTCTCTTCCCAATCATTTTATCTTTATTTGTATTTCTTTGTGTCTCTGTAGTTGGTTTGAGTCTCTGAGGTTTTCATCTATTTCTCTGCAGTAAATTACTTTTGAAACTTTCTGAAGCCTTCAAGGTCGGCATTTCGGGCTGTCGCCATGTTGCTATGTTGGAACCTGAAGTGACCATATTTGGACGAACTAGGGGAGGAGCCAGCTATGCTATGCCCCGCCCACCTATAGCGGAAACCTAACTGCACCACAGGCCTGTTAATCAAACAGACACGCCCCCAAAAACAGGTCTTCTTGAATCTTCTTTTCTAATGAATGAGGGATTATTTTCAGATGGACCTCCAGAAAACTAATAAGAAGGAGTGACTTTAGCTAACAACACCGAGATAACTGATGGACACATTTTATTCACTTTGGATTTGATGACAGAAGTTGAATGGGAGTCTATGGAGCCGGAGGCTTTTTGGAGCTGACCTCTAGTGGCACTTGGTGGTATTGCAGCTGAAGACACTTCTGCATCGGAACCATTTTTCCAACCCGGGAAGCTACGAACACTTTTATATCCAGTCTGTGCTTCAAACACCAGCTGTGAACCAGTTGACCTCTGACCCTTTGGCCCCTGGTCCTCTTATCCTGTTATCCCATTAAACGTTTTTTTTTTTTTGTGGGGCGTTTTCTGCTCTCATGTTGCACAAATGATAAAATTATGATTTTAGGCAGAAATGAAACCTACTAGTTGAAAAAGTGTGATGACTAGAAAAGGTTTCGATTCTTGAACAATTCCCCAACATTGAGTGGAAGTTAATGTTGTAGCTCTAAAAAAAACGCCACAGGCTGCTGATCACAGCCGAAGACGCACTTTAAGAATATAATATTTTAAAATTAGAGTTGGGAGCTGACGGAGTCGAGCTCAGCAGCGGGAGGTGACAAACTTCACTTTCAGGTTTCTGAAATTCATTTTTAAAATTATCTGGAGGAGGAAAAAAAAAATCAGGAGAACGGTGTGTTTGTCATTTTGCAAGTTCTCTGCTCTCAAATCTCTCGTTCCCTGTGAAACGACTGGATTTGTTTTGTTCCCTGCGTGTGTGTGTGTGTGTGTGTGTGTGTGTGTGTGCGTGCGTGCGTGTGTGTGTGTGTGTGTGTGTGTGTGTGTGCGTGTGTGTGTGTGTGTGTGTGTGTGTGTGTGTGTGTGTGTGTGTGTGTGTGTTATAATGGAGCTCATCTGATTATCAGCCACAATTACATCCCGACAGAAAGACAGAGAAGAAGTGGGTGGAAGGAGGAGAGAACTATTGATATGGTAATAACTGTCACTCACACACACACACACACACACACACACACACACACACACACACACACACACACACACACACACACACACACACACACACACACCGAGGAGTGTTTCAGTGGGACAGCAGGAGAATAGAAGGTTTCGTTTTTCCTGTCTCTCGAACCTTTTACGAGGACGAGAGGCTGAAACCGCTCATTAGAGAGACGCGTTGCATTGGATGCAAAAAAAAAAAAAAAATTAAAACGCGACGACGAAGCTCGGCTGTTTATAATTATTTTTCTTCTTTGACACGTTGAAGTGCACTTATTCAGAACCAAATCAGACTTGCTAAGAGGTGCACTTAAGGCTCTCTGAGTTTGATTTCATGTATGATTAATGAACCCGCTCTTACAGGAGGTCTTCAACTCTGACAGGAAAAAAAGTACTTAATATCACGTCTTCGCTGCGACAGTAACTTCTCATATTTAGTATTGGAAACAAGGCAGTTGCTGTTGTTTGTGTGAATATTAAACGAAAGGAGCAGTCTGTAAAAATATATTTATTATGCATATAAATGTAGTTTCCGGGTCTGAAAAGCAAAACCAATGGCTTAAAGTGCAATACCACAGAGAGCCACAAGGGGCTGGCTCCAGAAAGACTCAAATAGTGATGCTACTTGGCAAAAAGCTCTATCTAATCTGTACTTCACACTCCGAACAATAGGGGGCAGCATCGTACCAGAACGTCCTTCTTCACCTCTGCCAGAATCCTGTAACGTATAAAACTTATAGCTAACGTTTCCAAACCATCTGGCCTCGTGATAACAAGTTCGTAAACTGATCGCCATTGATCGCTAAAATTGCGCCAGTTTTCTAAAAGACGAGCTAACTAAGATAGCTATACTCTAACTGGTCTGACTTGTGTATCAACAAACAGGAAACTAAACAGCTCTTCTTCTTCCTCACATGGTGGACTGGACGCTCGAGTGACTCACGATCGCCTCTTGAGGTAAAGAGTGGTATTACACAAAAGGGAGACTCGACCATGTTCAACACAATACATAGAAGTCTTTATTGTTTCTTCACATTTTGTATATAATGTCTACTAAATTTGAATTGTTTTAAACTGAAAATCTTACATATATTTTGTCTACTTTAAGTGTTAATGCAGAAAAGGGCTGCTGCTGTTGGAGCTGCATTCCCTCCTCCAGTAAAAATATGTTTTTTAACCTCATAAAAAACAATTAAATGCGCTCGATGCTAAAAATACAGCATGTATAGTTTTGTGTCTGCACCTCAGCTGAAGGTTTAAAGGAGCTGCTAAACATAAAGAACAGTGCAGACAAATTTTTTTTTTTTAAATCCGCTTTAAATCATTCAAACCCAACTAAAAATTTGATTCTATTAAAAAATAAAAAGCACCCTGCAGCGAGCGTGAGGGCTACGATCTCTACACGAGTAATACACTTGTACTCTTGTTCTTCATCTTACAAATCCTGTGTTTTTTTTCCCCGCCATCGAGTTGCGGAGGTGAGTAGATTAAAAATAAAATAAATAAAAAGCGCCGACAGCTGCTGATTGTGAGGACAGACAGGATTGGACGTCTGTCTGAGACGCACACGCCTGTGATCACGTTGAATTAAAACCAGCACACATCGAGCTGCAGAAGCTTTGAACTGCCGCTGAACATCTCGCACGGTGACGCGCTTCAATCCCGACCGACTTCACACACTGAAGTTAGTTTGACGTCGTAACTTTCTTTAAACTGTTGTCACACACACACACACACACACACACACACACACACACACACACACAGGTTGTAGTGATGTCAGATTAATAGTGCTGCGGTGCGTTCAGGGACCCCTCGGGCTGCAGATAGAAGCTCAATCATCCATCAGCCGTGACTGCTGATATAATTACTACACACTCACAAACACACAAACTCACAGTCTGTCATTTTCAGAGTATTCAACTTGTCTCGAGGAAACAACCAATTTCCTCTAAACATTTCCATTTGCCTCTAAGACTCCCTCCTCGCTCTCCGTCTCACTCCTGATTGGTTCCTGGATTCAACGCTCGCTATCGACTGATTTATTTAACGTGGAGTCAGTCGAGAGTTCTTTCGGGTGAAAACGACGGAATCAGACAATAAAAGGTCAGAAAAATGTTTACATTTTTAAATTAACGTGCAAATGCACAGAATATGACGACCTGGATTTGAACGCAGCAGTTTCTCCGAAACTTCTACATTAATTTCACAAACATTTGATCTCTGATTTGTTGACCTTCTACGTCCTAAAAAAATAAAAATTCTAGCTTCTGTTTGCGAATAACGCGGAATCAAATTAAACGCCTGGAGTGACATTTATCTACTTGATATGAAGTATTTCATTCATTTATAAACTAATTTGACTTTGGTGGTTTTTATAATTGTTTGTTGTTGTTTTTTTTAACGCTATTTTACATTAAAACCTGTGGAATGTCACTTTTTTTGACCCCCAACAACAACAACAACAACACAACAACAACAACAACAAAAGGGGGACTTGATGCAAACCGGTCTGACGTGTATTTTAAGTTCAGTGTTATTTACTGTAATAAGTATTCGACCTCGAGCCGCATCGACGAGAGGAAGATGGAAATGAGGGAGACATCCTCACACACACACACACACACACACACACACACACACACACACACACACACACACACACACACACACACACACACACACACACACACACACTGCAGTCTGTCTGTGGATTGTTTTGCACTTCAAATGCGCCTGAAGACTTTTTATGTAAAAGACGTTTCCGACAAAACAGGAGACAAATCTGCAAAAGCTCCGAAACAAGCAGCGCTCCTCTCCGCGTGCGTGCTTCGCATTTTGGAAGTTTTCCCAGGATTTTTTTTCTTCATCTATTTTCCTCCATGAAGTGAAGTGAAGTGTTTGTGCCACCGTGTGTGTTTGCGTCCGACGCCGAGACTCCACCACGTTAACGTGCAGCCTCGCGTGTTTGTGTGAATGGATTTTCAGAAGTGCACAAAAACACAGGAACGTTCAGTTTTACTACATTTGACCTGCATGTGTCCAGAAATCTGTAAAAGTGGATGTTAAAATGTCCTCATGAGGGAAGCTAACGATGCCAACAACGTTTTCACGTTAACTACAATATAAATTAAAATATTAATAATATAAATCAATTTCGTACTATTTTCCAACGTCTTTATGGTCCCCACAATTTTAACCCTTTAATTCTGTCAAAATAGCAAACAAATCGCAAACTAATGATCTCTTCCATTTTCTCAAAATGACCTATTTTTGTGCGGCTAAAATTTGACTGATTTGGCCCGTAAAGTTTTACTGACCCATCGATGCGTTGGACAAACTAATGTTTATTATCCTCATTCTTAAGTGCTGTAAAATCCAAACTTTGCAGATTAAAAAAAAAAAAAAAATCTAAAAATCAAATTTTGTGCAGCTAAAAAGGTCCTAATGAGTTTTAATGTGTTTAAAGAGCCATGTTTGAATTATTCTGACGTTTTATTTTGATTAAGTGTAATTTCACATCGCATAAACGTTTTTCCATCCAGATGAATGTTTGTCTTTTCATTGGAAACGATTTGTCTGCTCTAATCTGTTAATGGGTCCGTTTGTGCCAAAAAATATGTCGACGTGCAATTTCTGATGTCAATTAAACGTTTGTTAACGTATATTTAACTTCTGTCACGTCCCTCGTTGTTAGTTCAAAAAGGTATGAAATAAATACTCTGATATTAAATCCGATATTTGAATTGATAAAAAAAAAAAAAAAAAAAAAAACCTCGGGCCAATCGGAGTCCAGGATTCTTTGTTGCCATGGTGAAAGGGAATAATACGGAGCAGTTGGAGGGCACTGCTGCGACTCTTCTCTCATTAGACAGAAATAAAGGCCACACACACACACACACACACACACACACACACACACACACACACACACACACACACTCTCTCTGTGTGTGGGCGGTGTCACCTACAGGTGAGCTGATTCAAACTGTAACCAATGTACTTGTGCCAGGGGATTTCTGCTGCCTGCCCACACACACACACACACACACACACACACACACACACACACACACACACACACACACACACACCTTGGTCTCTCTATCTGTGTGAGGACTCTCGTGGACACACTGCATTCCCTGGACTCTCACCTAAAACCACCACGACTGAGTTCCTCATCCTCGAACCGGAGACAAACCTGACTGTTAACCCTCAAAAATTGCCCTTTAAATGTCCTCAAAATGTGTTTTTGTCCTCATAAATATGGGTTTTCCCACAAAATAGGTCCCCATAAGTATAGAAAGAGACAGACACACACACACATACACACATAAATCCTTGCGTCCAGTTCTGGTGTCTTAATGTGAATGAAGCCGAACAGAAATTTAATTAATTCAGTTTGCAGAGATGAAAAAATGCAAATTAATATTTAGTGTGTGTGTGTGTGTGTGTGTGTGTGTGTGTGTGTGTGTGTGTGTTTTGCCCTGAGGAAAATCAGCTCAACTTTCATTCATATTGAAATGAACCAGCGAGAAGAGAGGAGAGAGTCGGATTAGGAGGAGAAAAGAGGAGACGGGAGAGAGGAGAGAGGAGAGGAGAGAGGAGGAGGGGAAGGAGGTGAGGAGGAGACACACACACACACACACACACACACACACACACACACACACACACACACACACACACACACACAGCTGGTGTGACTCTCTCTTGCGAAGCCAAACTGATTTTCCTCGTAAACAAAAAAGTTTCCTCAGAGGTCGCGGAGGATTTTCTAATTATTCCAAAATATATATAAAAAAAAAAAACAACTGAGCCGATGTTCATTCAGTAAACAGGAAACACACAAACACACAAACACACAAAGACACAAAGACACAGCTGGACAGCTGGAGTCCGTGTCACGCCGTCCGTCCGTCCTGCCGGGAGTCTCGGCTCGAACTCGAAGACCATGAAACATTGGAAACATCGGAAACATCGGAAACATCGGAAACGACGGAAACATCGGAAACGACGGAAACATCGGAAACGACGGAAACGACGGAAACATCGGAAACGACGGAAACATCGGAAACGACGGAAACGACGGAAACATCGGAAACGACGGAAACGACGGAAACATCGGAAACGACGGAAACATCGGAAACGACGGAAACGACGGAAACATCGGAAACGACGGAAACATCGGAAACATCGGAAACGACGGAAACATTGGAAACGACGGAAACATCGGACAACAAACAAGCCGCGAACAGAAGAGCGTTGCCGGGGCGACGGAGCTGCTGCAACACGTAAAAGGACGTAAAGGAGGTTTCTCTGTTTGTTAGCTTCGTTAGCTCGTGGTTAGACTCTCAATGCGTTCACTCACGGCTCGTTGAAAACGGGCGACTTTCTCACCGCCAACAAAACAAACTTTTTTGTTTTTGCTAATTCTTTTTCACTCCGGTAATGTTTTAGTTTTACCAAATTAAAAGTGTCCTTTTGTCTCCCGACTCAAACGGTAAACTCCCCGTAGCCTCGTTAGCGCTCTGAACTGCGACGCTGCAGCTTTAAATAAATATTCCTATTAAAGTCGAACATGATTCAATAATACAGGATGAAGTCGGAGTTGAATATTTACGAT
Source organism: Embiotoca jacksoni (assembly GCF_022577435.1). Taxonomy (NCBI): domain Eukaryota; kingdom Metazoa; phylum Chordata; class Actinopteri; family Embiotocidae; genus Embiotoca; species Embiotoca jacksoni. Next base: position 26,850 of record NW_027185233.1, on the reverse strand, counting down.
CCAATACTGCAGCTCAGCAGTCACGGAGAACACTTTCATTATTTTAGTGTGAACGAAAACAACCAACTCCACTAACTGTAGTCAGGCCGTTACTGCGGCAACCGGGGATTATGCTTGTTATCAGAAAATGAATTACACTTTTCCCCGTCTCTTGCCCTCTGTCTTCCTGTCCTCCATTAAACTGTGTGTTATCTAAAATGGGATTCCTCTGAAAAGACAGAAGACATTTAGAATAATAACGTCCTACACAACGCTGCCGTAGCTCCGCCTCCTCCTCTTCCTCCTCAGCCTTCGTCTCCGCCCTCTTCTTCACTTCATTCCCCCGTTTTCTGTCTTTACATCTGTCCTCTCGTTAGTTTTACCTCCCTCTTGCTTCCTTCCTTCCTTCCTTCCTTCCTTCCTTCCTTCCTCCCTCCGTTCTCTTTCCTTTCATCGCTTCCTTCCACTGTTTCCTCATCAGACTTTCACTAAAACGTCTTTAATGTAACTTCAATCAAGAATGAAACGTTTCGGTTTGACTCCTCATGTTCATCCTCGAGCCCTCTCCTGTATCCTTCCTCCCTCCTCATCCTCATCCTCCAGCTCTTCCCCGACAGGTTCAGTTTGGTTCTGTAGTAAACGGGCCGACTGTCCTTCCATTCATAAAAGACCAGAGGACTCTTCTGTCTCCGTCTCTCTCTGTCACAATGTTTCAGAGTCCCATTACTCACACACACACACACACACACACACACACACACACACACACACACACACACACACACACCTGTGGACATCACATTGACTTGCATTCATTTCCTGTAGATTTATTGTGACCTCAACACACTTAATGATTTACATCATAAACACTTGTGTTTTTTGTCCATTAAAGGAACTCAAGTCGACACAAACAGATCTATGTCCTCGCAAGGTTAGCAATACAAGCGCGTGCGCACACACACACACACACACACACACACACACACACACACACACACACACACACACTGTATCCACAGTGTGATTTCCCATGACGCTGTCGGAAAAACAGTGGAGTCATTCATCACAGCGGATGAAGCTGAGAGACACGTTGGGGACACACACACACACACACACACACACACACACACACACACACACACACACACACACACACACACACACACACGGTGCTGTCATGGCTCTGCGGGGTTGCCGGTTTGAATCCTCACACTCGGCTCGCTCTTCTTCTTCTTCTTCTTCAGCTGCTGCGATTTCTCGTGACATATTTCGTAAAAAAAGCGGGCCACCTGACATTCACGCTGTTTCCATGGAAACCCGACGACCATCAACAGCGTCGCGTTTCTCGACGCGCACACACACACGCACGCGCACACACACACACACACACACACACACACACACACACACACACACACACACACACACACACACACACACACACACACACAACCGGAACCAAAACTTTTACTACGAAATCCAAACATCAAAGTGACTCCGGTTTTAATGATGGAGTCAGAAGAAGGAGGTCCTGGGAGGGTTTGTCAGAAACAGTCCCGGTTCCTCTGGACGACTTTGTCGCCGTCTGCAGATGTCGGCAGCAGCTGGCGAGTTGAAACCTCAGCAGGGGGCGACGAACACATCACAGCTGACACGCCAACAAAACCCCAAAAAACAGGCGTCGTGTTTTTCAGCAGCGATGTTAAATTGTAAAGAGGACGGCATTAAAAGTCGTTCTCTCACTATGATAGCACACAAATAATGTCGGTTTAACGAGGAACTGTGAAGGAAAGAAAACTGCACACAAAGCAAAAATATTATTATATCGTCTTCTTTATGGTGCAGCTAAATCACTACATCTCCTTTAATTTGACGCCAACTATTGGACATAAACAGACAAGGTTAACCATTTTTTTTTTTTTTTTTTTTTTAATATCGTCCAATCAGAAAACACAAGAGAACCGAAGCAGTGTAAACAGGAAGTAGGATTTAAAGTCGTCACAGTTTGGTGCCGAGCCGTAATCGTCGCCGCCACCGTTTACGATCTTAATCGCCGTTTTTCACCAACAACCTCCGAATACCCACATTTTTTAATTTTAAATATTACGTCTGAATCATTAACAGTGTTTATTGTACATGTGGAGGGGGAGGGGTGAGGGGGGGTGGGGGGGTTGTTATGTGCTTTACGTCTGTAAACCAAATTTCCCTGACTGGACGGTAAAAGGTTCAAAATGCACTGAATCATTAGCATAATAATTATAATAATACTAATTAAGCTATTTTTGTTTTTTTCACATCAACAATTATCGTCATTAGATCGTCTTCAGCCCCCCGATCGTAATCATCATTATCATCATCATCATCATCATTTTATAATCACCACCGCTGATTTCTTCGTCATTATATCTTCATCACACACACACACACACACACACACACACACACACACACACACACACACACACACACACACACACACACATCACTGGACACACAGTGTATAGAAGCAGGCAGGCCCATTAATTCTTGTATGGCTCAATTATTAACATCAAAGCTGGATCTAACAGAAGAGGAACAACTTTCCCCAAAAAAGTCCGTTCGGTCGGAAGGAAGTTCGGCGCTCCGGACTTTTTTCCAAAAACTCTTTTAAAAGTCACAACTCTGAAGATTTCAAGGGGTATTTTTTTTTGTTTTTTTGTTTTTTGTGTCGAGCTCAGACGCCACAGTTTCAGACATTTAAATTTAAAACTCTGCGGGGGAAGTTGGTTTGGGGGGGGGGGGGGGCAGACATCCGTACCCTGGTAAATCCTTTGTGCTGTTAAATCCGCCCGTCCGTTACGCTGTTCAATCCGCGCCGATCGGAAAAATCCTAATTATCTGCAGAATCCATCACGTCTTTTTTTGAATCCATTTCGTCGTTAATCCTGGAAACTCCCTTAAAAACAGTCCTTTTTTTTGGTTTGTTTTTTTTCCAACCGTTGCACTTTAAAAATCCACCAAGCTGTCCGGTAAAATCCCGTCTGACCGCCGAACTCGTGCAAACTAAAAATGTCCGTCGGCGAATCCGTCGTAAAAATTCAAAGTCTCGCGAGGTCCATTTTCGTTCCGTTTAGATCCAGCAGAGTTTTGTCCATCGTGCTTTTTGAAAACGCTGCAGAAGTCCACGAGACCACGAGCTTCGACTCGTCAACGGAAAAACAAATCTCGTTTCAGAAAGCCACATCATCTGCATACAACGACACTAAACATGATTTCTTGAGGCCACATCAGCTGTTTTACCGTCCTTTATTTCGAGTCCACTCATTAATTTGTCCAGAGATTTGATTTTGTCCAACAGCTGCGGCTGATGTGCTTCGTCCAACAACCTTCTGGTTTTGTGCTTTGTGAAACTACCGAGAACCGTTTGGGTTTTATTTGGTTATAATTTGGAAGATAGCTATCAGTCGAAACACCGTCAGTTTTTATCGGACTCGTCTCGATTCCCAGATTCTCATACGTCGGTCAGTTCCCTGACTTCATTAAGTCCCGCTAAGGAATTCAGCCGGTGTTTATCAGGGGTTTTAGCGAGCAGCAAGTTCATTGGCTGTCATATTTAAAGTGGGCGGAGTTTAGGCAAACGATTAATATTACAATTAACCTCATTTTGCAGTTTTTTTCTTTTTAAACAGAACCAAAATCACAGGAAATTTCTATAATTTAGATAACTTCCAAGATAAAATCTTTGGATTTGTGCATCCTAACTTTAGTACAAATGGTTATATATCAAATCTGAAATCTGGTTCGCTTGTGAACTGAAATTGTGGGTGTTGGAAAAATGTACCAATATATTCTTAGTAAGTTGACATTAAAACCAAATTTGCTAATTTAAAATTGGTTTTATTTTAATTTTGTATTAAATGTTATTCATTTTAATGGACATAAACAAATTGATTTATGCTCGTACATTTAATGGTGCAAATGTCTTAAATTGAAGCCATTAACCATTTCATTATAAGTTAACAAACAGTTAAAAGACTTTGTTTAAAATCAGGTTGAACTCGACCTCAGCAGCTGCAGGACGGGGTGAATTAACATAAACTCAATTATTCTCTATTTTTTCTTACTGATAGGTTTAATTTCTGATATATATTTTACCATTAATAAATGCAAAATATTTACTTTGTGCTGTCAAATTTATTCAATTAAATTGGAATCGCAGCGCCCTCAGATTGAATATTTTTGGTTTCCATGCTTTGTTTACGCTCACGCCAAATGACACAGTGACCCAAAATATGTAATCTTTGATATTTCTCTGCAATCCTGATTTATTATACAACTAAAAAAAATAAGTGAATAAAAATATAGAAGTGATTTCTGACACGATTTGCTTTGACGTTTGTCTTCATCAGTGGAGCTTTATGCTGCACTTCCAACAATCATTTGTTCATTTATTTTCATATCGGGTCAATTTTATAGATGAAGACATCGTTTTATGGCTCACGGGAGTGTAACTTTCATGTTAAATTCATGAGTGGGCTGTCAAACGTCTATTTCAAGTTTCTTAATTCTAGCAAATTCTAAATCCTGTCAAATTCAGTCTCTATTTTACCTTTTGTTTGATCCCCTCAAGCCTTTTATGTGCTTTTTCACTTCCAAGATCTCCCTCAGACGTTTTCCCAGCTCTCCTTGTTAAAGCAGAAACAAAAGAAACACAACCACAACATCACAGCTCCTCTGTGAGCGATTATCCCTCCACATGTGGTTTGGAGCAAAAAAAAAAAATCTGAAGTTATTATGAGCTCTTATATTCAAAGTAAGATTTCTGAAGCGGAGCCTTCGACTAAAGCTGCCTCCAAAAACCCAGCTGATATTTTCCAAACCGCTGGAGATTTTGATCATTAAAATAAAAAAAACAAAAAAAACCAACAACAACAAAGCTGCTCAATTTGAAGCGGTTGTGGGGGAGTTAATGAGTCTGAACGAGAGCTGTGATCAGAGGACACCGAGTCCACGTCGTGTTAATCAAAGCTCTGTTCAGTGATCCACATGCTGGAAAATCGGCTTTTTACCATTGGCTGGTTTGATGTCGTGAAAACGGGAAGGTCCAGTTTGAACTCGTCTGCGTCTCCGGCGAGCGGAGAATTTGGAATTGGATCGATTTAAGTGCTGAAATTTCATCTTTTAATCAGCCAGTTAAGACGTGAAAATATGTTGAATTGTTTTGAAGACGGCGCCTGTTGCTGCCAGATTCATGCGCTTCGGTGGGGAGATTTTAAACTGGTCCGTTTACGTCGATTTACGGAAGAGTTGCCGGTGTGTCAGTAAGTTTTATTAAAGAGTAGAAAACTCATTCCAGGTCACCATGGAAACGGACCCACCTCCAGCTGTCATCTTCATAATCAATAACAAGTCATGTTTTTTTCACGACTTTTTTTTTTAAAAGTTTCTTGTTAATAATTCTTTTTAGATTTTGCAGTGCAACACCAAAAAAAAAGAAGAAATTTAACGTTAAACGTTTGTAAAGTTTCTGGTCAAATCTTGCTCGCTGTTTCTAAAACTTCAGCTAACAGCAGATGTTTCCTTCTGCAGGTTTGAGGCTAACGGCTGGCTAGCAATAACTAACTGCTAGCTAGCTCGCAGCTTTTACTCGTCTAAATTTGTCTTCACATTTTCACAGCACAGTTAAACCAGTTAAACCAGTTAAACCAGTTAAACCACATCAGCCACACGTTTAGGAAACAACAAAATAATCCACTGGAAATTTTAAAACTTTGAAGTTAAATTTGTTTAAAAAAACCAAAACAAAAAACGGTAAAGAAACGATCTGAAGAAGCAGTCGAGCCGGTTTTTCGGTCCTCGTCAGTTTTTTCATTCTCCGTCTGACTGCGTCTGTCGGCTAGCAGTGCGTTAGCGTTAGCTTAGCAGTCAGTCGGCAGTCGCTTCACTCCAGCTAGCTCGGCCGACGCGTGGCGTTAGCCGAAGACGGCGCTCGGAGGTTTGCGTAGCCACTGGTAGAAGTGGCGCCGGTGGAGGCGGTGCCAGCGGACGTTGCCCTCCACGATCTCCAGCGCCCGCGGCATGGCGGGCCCCCCCCCCCACGCTGCTGGACTGGATGAACTCCTTCAACTGAGGAAACAAAGAGAAGGAAACGGCGACGGGGAAGACGGGAAATGAAGGAGGAAATAAAGGGGAGATGACAGAAAAAGTCATTAGAAATAGTGAAACCCTTCAGAAAAGAAACGGAGCGTCACCACGAGTTCTTTACGCCTCCGAATAAGAAAGGTTTGAAAGAATCAGCGGGTTCGTTAATCACCGATGCTGCTAGCAGACGGCTCGTTTCTGTTTTCAGACAGTCGAACTGACCGGCGACGATCCATCGAGACACAAGAACCTCGTTTACGAAGCGTAAATCGACACAAAGTCCACCGCCACATGTTCTCCAAACATCTTATGAAGGCCAGTTCGAACCAAAAGTTTTCAACTGTCTTAAAAAAAACCATCGCAGGAGAAGTTGTAGCCGCGTCGTAGAAACGCAAGAAGCTACGTGTTTTTATTCTGCTCATCAGACGAGGAACCGACTCGTCGAACAAACAAACAAAAATCACAACTAGACATGCGAAGTATCGCAAATAACTGACGATCAGAAGAACGAAAAACCAAAAAAACAAACTGGCAGTTAAAAACATAAGATGGGAAAGTTCCACCCGTCCCGTCTGGTTGCTATGGTTTCACACGTCGCACACTTAAGATCTGCGACTATTTCAGTCGTCGCAATTTCAAATCTTCGGTCTAAACTAGCCTTAAATGAGTATTCGCGCATTAATCTGTTGCAATAAAAGGCTCCAACTCGAATGTTTTTTCCGCCAGACTTTCGACCTTCCCTCATGGTTTGGGTTTTTTGCCCTCACAAGGTTTACTTCACTAATTAGGTTAATTAGCTAAATCTGACAGCGATGTTGTGCGATGAGTGGAGTTCACCAGTTCATCTCAGAGGTGTCGGGTCGAGGTCGAGGTCGGGGCTTCCAGATTATGTCTCAAAAAGTGCACCTGCATAAAGACTTGATGTTTCCAATCAACACAGCAAAGAAAGTACAAAAAATAAAAAATAATTTATGCTGAATCAGCAAAGAAGACAGCTGGTCACACTAATTAAAAGGAGCGTCCACAAAATATCGGCCATTTGCAGTTTTTTTTTAAAATGACAGCGAAGGATAAATATTGCTGCAAAAAAATATAGTTATTAAAACTAAGACTGTCTTTCTAAAAGTTGTTCATTAAAGAGACGCTTCGTTTCAAAGGCTCATAATTAAAAGTGAAACATTCAGCAATGAAAAGTGCAGTTAGCAAAGCGAGATGCTGTTTTTAAAGGTTATTTAGTGGTAAGTTTCCAGCAGCTGAGGTGAGGTTGAGTTTTTATTTAAAAAATGTTTCGGTCCACACAGAAACTTTGTTGAAAGAAGGAGAATTCATTTGAATTTGATTTTATTTTTTTCAAGTTAAGGGCCGAAAGGAAACTTATGGTTGTTCAGAGTTTGACAGATTCAGTAGAGCGCAGGAGGAAAAATCCATCCCATCAACTCCAGTTCATATCGTTAGCACTGCACCCCTCAGCTGCTTTTCCACTCCTCCATCTTACTCCCTTCTTCTTCTTCTTCTTCTTCTTCTTCTTCTTCTTCTTCTTCTTCTTCTTCTTCAAGGTCACTTTTCTATTTTCTGTCTCTGTCTTTTTTCCCCTCGACTCGCTGAGTCACCCAAAGACACTCTTTCCACGTCGCTCTTTTCATTTGTGGTGTTTTTTATGGTCCCTTTTTTATTTTTTACTTCGTGATTTTGGTTTCATTGAGATTGAGGCCGGTATTGGTTGCCATGCCAACGTGGGGTCGTACAGATCGCATAAAACACATTAATCACAAAACACGAAGAGACGCTTTCAAACATTTTTTTTGTTGTTTTTTTTACTTCTGCTTTCATTTAATTTCTATGAGCACCAGCTGTGAAATAATTAAGGAGACGAGTGATTTATCTCACTAATCAAGCTGCAATTTTTGTTGTTGTTGAATAATCAACAATAGATTTGGAAATATTGATCCAGTAACCGAGGCAACGGAAAAGGAAAACGGAAAAGTAAAATGTTAACGGGCGACGATTCAATTTCGAATCGACTACTTATGTGGAAATCTGTGCCGACCTCAATAATGCTTGTGTGTGTGTGTGTGTGTGTGTGTGTGTGTGTGTGTGTGTGTGCGTGTGTGTGTGTGTGTGTGCGTGTGTGTGTGTGTGTGTGTGTGTGTGTGTGTGTGTGTGTGTGCGTGTGTGTGTGTTTTTGTTTCACCTCATTGAGTTCTCGTTCCGTGTTGAGGAACTCTGTGACTCCGCCGATGAGTTTTGAGTTCATGAACAACGTCTCGCCGTATCTGAACGGGAGACGAGCGAGAGGGACGTTAGTGTTTCGAGGTCGTCGACGGTCTTTCCTTCAACTTCAACGACTTCCGACGGCACAAAATGGCCGACGGCACAAAATGGCCGACGGCGTCTGCTCACCGCGCGTTCAGGACGTCCCACTTTTCTCTGAAGTACTTCCAGGCCAGGTTTCGACCCTGCGGATTTCTGCCCACGTGGATGATGACGTCGATCACGTCCTGCTCCGGGACGAGGTCGGAGGTCAGCGACAGGTTCAGCAGCCTGAGGAGACACAGAGACGACGACGTCGTCAGCAAACAGCTGATGGAAAATGACCGGAGGTCGAACGAGGTTGTTGGGATCTGAAAGAAAAACATTAATTAACCGCAAACGATAGTTTTGTTTTCCGTTGATAGAGTGGAACAGGAGCCGTGGTTGGATGCTGTGAGTCACAGCTGAAACGTTTTACTCAGGTTAGCACGGTCACAAATAATACTAACCTGTTTACCGTTAAATACATTAAGGTACTTTAAAATGTGTAAGAGAAGTTAGCAATGCTAAAATATTAACCTGTGATTTACTTTTATAAAAGCACTTATTATAACCTTTTATAAACACACATCTATATATAATAATATAGTTATTAGCAGCCCGGTAAAAGTTTCATCTTATCCATGGAAATAGTTCAAAATGTTACGAAGCTAATAAAATGCTGTTAATGTGCTGAAATATCATATTGCTTTTGCGGTTGCTATGGCAACTTCTGATCAAATGTTGCTCTGAAGAAATATGCATCAGCATGAAACATGAGGGACAATAATGATGTTAATATTTCAGAATGAAAGTAATTTATTTAACTGATTCTTAAATGAATAAAAGAAAGAATAAGAACGAGACAAATAACAAGAGGACGATTCAAAGCTGTCAACCTGCTGAGACATTTTTTTTGTTTTAATTTGGAGCTCTTTGTCTTCAGACACCAGCTGCATATCTGCATATTTAATCCAGCCACGAAAAAGGTCAAGCTGTCTGTCGGCGGCTGACATTTTGTAAGTCCTGTTGTCGGGAGTCCTGCTGGAGGCTGTTTCTGTCCAACCCACCGAAACACTTCACACCAGGTACAGTAATCGGATTACTCCCGGCTGTCGTCGGGGGCGACTGAAGGACTGAAGGAGCTGGTTTCCAGGGGATTTGCGGAGAAAACCGACGATGATCACACAAAGCGATCGCTCGCTCGTGTAAACACGTTAAACTGAGCATGTTTTTTCTGTTGTGAGAAAGTGAGACGGAGCGAAACAAAGAGACGGACAAAAAAAGTGATGTTCAGCCATTCTGTGTCTTCACTTTCTGTTTCCTTTCCTTGAGTGTGTGTGTGTGTGTGTGTGTGTGTGTGTGTGTGTGTGTGCGTGCGTGTGTGTGTGTGTGTGTGTGTGTGTGTGTGTGTGTGTGTGTGTGTTTGTAGCTACCGTCTTTTCATTATACCCCAAAATCAATTTTCTCTCTCTTTTTCCACAATCCCTCTGTGCTGAAACCATTTCCTGTGTGACCAATCAGGGTGCTTTTTCCTGTGCAGTGGGTTTTTAGGTGTGTGTGTGTGTGTGTGTGTGTGTGTGTGTGTGTGTGTGTGTGTGTGTGCGTGTGTGTGTGTGCATGATAGCTGCTATCTGAACATGCGGTACTACCTCTGTGATTGCAGAACAGTTTACTGTGGCTGGAAAATCGATAGTTGACACACACACACACACACACACACTACTTGATTAGCTATCCTTGTGAGGGCCTGACATTGACTTCCATTCATTGTTGACGGCCGAACACGAACTTTAACCTTCATCTTACACGACGTTTAGCCTCGTTAGGACCGAGCTTTGGTCCCCGCGAGGACGTCCCCATAACGTTACAAAAACGCACACAAACACACACCTTGTAGTTTTGAAATCCATATTTGCTATTTTTCTCAACGACAAATGGCAGCAGTTAGCGCCTGATGAAATACTCGCATTAGTAACACACACACACACACACACACACACACCAGTGGCCTCCGGGCCAATTCTTTTTTACTGCACCTTTTTTTATTTGCAATCTTCCTTTTTCTGTAAGTGGACAGACTTGAAACTTTGCTACGAAAGAATCCATCACATGCAGCTGCAGACATCTTTATTTTGAAGGTTTTTTTTGTTATTATCACGTGGAAATGCAGCTGAGATCACGGACCGGTCCTCACGCTGCATTTAAGGACTCTGAAACATCAATTAAAATAGATTTGAGCATAATGAAGCAGCCATGCCTCGAGACAGTCCAGTTTTAAAGCTGCACCCGTCAATATTTCATGTTAGCGGTGAAACAAAACATGACGTGTGATATAGGAGAGCTCATAAAGAACCTGATGTGGAGTTTTAATGGTTATTACTTCACTGTTTTGGTTTTACGGCTCATGACTTTGCTTTTCTTTTTTTTTTGGCTCCGTCTCAGAGTCTCATTAATCTTAATTCCACAGGAGGCAGACAGCTATTTATTTTTATTTTCACACAAGATTTTGGCAAAACGCCAACGTAGTCTACCCACCCAGCGCTAAACACAACGCACGGCAAACTGGCAAAAAATAAAATCAAAATCATTTCTGTTCTGGGAAGGACGGAGGAGTTGTTAAACAGCAGGTGGCGCTAAATCTCAGCAGATGTTGAAGCCAAAGCGTAAACATTTTCGCAAGTTTTTTTCAGTTCACCAAAGAAGCAGATATTTCCCCTCAGGAGGTGGTGGAGACCAAACCAGAGCAAAAACCGAGCGTGAATGCTGCACTTTGTAGAACGATGAAAAAACGACTTCAAATAAATGCTAAATATTCTTTTATGTCTGCAAACCGTAAACGTGAGATGCAATGAAGGACGTGACCACTGGGGGGCAGATTTATTTGGAAGTGAAGCAAATTCTGCACGCAAATCTTGAGCAAAAATACAAATAACACAATTCAGAGTGCAAAAATATCCATCTGATGACTGTATGACCTTAAAAAATGTAAACTGTTGGGAGCAGAAAAATGTTTTAAATTCATAAAACTTTTTGGGACTCCGCCCACACAGTCGGACAAAGCGGTTTGCGGTCGCCTTTCTATGAAGATTTATTCATAGCGAACGTGTCGTGCGTCCAAATCGTGCCAAACTCGCCAGTGCAAAACGTCGGACCATCAGCGACGCGCCCGGCGAGTTTGAAGTAGATCGAACGAACGGTTGTCGAACTGCTTGAGGGACAAACAGACAGAAAATCTCTCGCATTAATACAGAGACTTTGCCTTCAAAATGCCTCAAAAAGAAACTTCCACGCTTTTGTTTTCTTTCTGGCGACTTTGACGACGTCTTTGTGATGGTGATGGATGCGCTGAGTGAACAGCTTCCAGCGGCGCTACGTTCAATTAATCACACCTGCTTGGCACGACGTCCGACGGCCATGTTTCTACCTCCCGGGAAGAACATTTGTCTACGTCCACCTTCAGGACCAGAAAATAGTTTGAGTCTTACTTTCATTCATGAAACTGAAGACAGTTATCGGTGGTGTTGCATTCAGGGCACCTCTTTGCCTAAATCCTGTTATAGTAACCTGCTCATGTGTTTCACTTTATGCATAATCATGTTTTCAAGGTATTTTAGCGTTGGACTCGGAGGATTTGGCCCCTGATCTGCAGCCGCATGGATTTATTCATTTTTGTAGTCCTTCGGGTATAAACAAAGTCTGCAGCTGCCTCGTTGGTAAAAAAAACAAGTTTATCAAAACACGTAGTAAATGTGGGCTTCGAGAAAAAGACGCAGCGTCCACCGCAGATGATCCTTAAATGAACCAAGAGGGGAAGAAAACATTAAACAGTGACCTCTGAGTCCATGTTCAGGTCGATGGTATTGATCTGTGAGTCTTTAGCAAGATATTTTTAAAAGCTTTTTTTCTGGCTCATTTGAAGGCTTCTTTTTGTGTGTTTGCATAGTTAGATAATAAAAAATAATCCATTTTAAAGAGCCGAGAGACGTAAACGGAGACGGCGTCCGTACCTGTTGAGCAGGAAGGTGTTGTCCGAGCAGGTCAGAGCCTCCAGCAGGATCTTCTTCTCGGAGACGGCGTTGGACGAGTGAAACTTCATCCAGATGAACTCCCAGACGTCCTCGTCCATCAGACTCACCCCGGTGCAGTAGACGATGTCTCGGATGTTCGGAGGAATCCTGCGAACGGACGAAAATATCAATCCGTCAGACGGGATTTAAAATCAATCTGCCGACGACGGAAGACGTTTTTCTAACGCAGAAAAAGTAAGAGCGTGTTTTAGTGATGTTAGTTGGTATTTGATTGGACTGAAGAGCAACGGAGAAAAAAAAAAAGGCAGACGTGAGTGGACCAGAGTCGGTAATAAAACTAAAAAGCTCCTCATAAAACACGTCCGCGGGATTAACGAAGACTCGCTCAGGGAAGTTCTGATTTCATTAGTGAACTCCATTAAAAGTGCCGAACTAAACTAACAGTTTTTGCACACATGCTGTTTTCCAATTAACTTCAAAACACAGCGAGCGACTTTGAATTCACGTGTGTTAAAAGAAAAATGAGTGTTTTCATAGAACCCGGAGTTACTAAAAGTAACCGTCGCACGCTCGGTTTCTGGGAGGATCGTGGCCCGACGACTCCCGGCCCGATGACTCCCGGCCCGATGACTCCCGGCCCGACGACTCCCGGCCGATCCAGAAAATTGGGCAAAGAGGTGGTGCATGAGGGGGAAACCAGCGCCATGACGACACCCACCTGTCACTCAAAGCGGCCCCGCTCCTTAATTATGGCATAAAGTTACACCTTATTTACAATTTAAACGTTAAGTTCTATAAAAAAAAAAATCGTACAGCTGTCGTTAACGGGAAATGATGTATAACATTACAGCACTGACACACACACACACACACACACACACACACACACACACACACACACACACACACACACACACACACACACACACTTCTTGACCCAGCTGGTTACTGGCCTGAATCATCAGCAAAGCAAAAAGGTGACTATTACCTTCACACGATAATGTGTGTGTGTGTGTGTGTGTGTGTGTGTGTGTGTGTGTGTGTGTGTGTGCTTGTGTGTGTGTGTGTGTGTACTTGACCTCAATTGTCAGTAAACCAAAACTAAAAGCTTTCATCGCCATACAGTGAGCTCAGCTGGCAGCAGACATTATATACTGAACTATAACACCGCGGGAGTGTGAGTGTGTGTTTACATAATTTGTGTGTGTTTAATATGTGTGTGTGTGTGTGTGTGTGTGTGTGTGTGTGTGTGTGTGTGTGTGCGCAGAGTGAGTGATGCAGGGACAATTACATCATTCACCGACCTGGGAAATCATTTTAGAGATGCTCCACTTAAGAGCAACCTCCAGTTCTCTCACACACACACACACACACACACACACACACACACACACACACACACACACACACACACACACACTGGCTAACTTCCACCTTGCTGCTGACTGTGGCATTAAAAGTCCTTCTCGAGCGACATCTGCCAGTGCACTGGAGTGTGTGTGTGTGTGTGTGTGTGTGTGTGTGTGTGTGTGTGTGTGTGTGTTACGAGGTGTGTTTAACCAGATAACATGATGTAAAAAAATCCACCGCCGGGTTTATTCATCATGTATGACATTGAGTATGTTCCGCTACGACTCCGACCGCCGCCACTATTACTATTTTATCGATTGTACGTCGTCGTTACTTCTTATGAAAATAACATTTAATGTAGCGTGATCTCTGGAAAAACCTCCAGATGGCTCACATCCCATTAACACACACACACACACACACACACACACACACACACACACACACACACACACAGACGCGCTTCAAGTGTGTGTGTGTGTGTGTGTTAACAGTCTGCGGATGGTGTTTTTATGTCCTTAAAGTCTTTTTCCCTGAAATATCTGTCGCCTCCTTCTCATTCTTCCACCGAGACGAAGTCCCACTTTGACGGCAAACATTCGTCTCCGCCATCTGTCCCGTCCGTATGTCTTGCCGTCCGTCTGAAATGTAACTCTTGAATTTTCTGGCAAATGTCTCCGCTGATTAAACATTTTGAGCCCGAGCTCGGTCGTTTCACTGACGACTGATCGGCAGTTTAATGTGTTTTTAATAAAGCTCGTTACAGATACACATCACGTGTTTATGACGTATTTAATGAAGTGATTTGAGCGGTTTGCTTCTTGCAGATTAGGATTCACTACAAAGACTGAACTCATCGAGGCATGAAATAATGGGATGGTTGTGTAGAAATAGAAAATAACTGCAGAAAGCAAAATGTATCTTTTTTTTTTTTTTAAACAGCTGGGATAATAAATGTTGCAGCAAACAGTTTTCAAGGCCATTTTTCTCAGCAGCTCATTGAGGTTAAATATTTGACTTCTACTATTTATCTGTACTGTGTTTTTATCTTGTTGTAAGTTTGCAGTTCTTCCTTCTTAAATATAAAACTGTTTATAAAAGTGTTCGTAGCTTCAGGTCTGAAAAATGGTTTCGATCCAGAAGTGTCTTCAGCTGCAATACCAGCGAGTGCCACTAGAGGTCGGCTCCAAAAAGCCTCCGGCTCCATAGACTCCCATTCAACTTCTCTCATCAAATCCAAAGTGAATAAAATGTGTCCATCAGTTATCTCGGTGTTGTTAGCTAAAGTCACTCCTTCTTATTAGTTTTCTGGAGGTCCATCTGAAAATAATCCCTCATTCATTAGAAAAGAAGATTCAAGAAGACCTGTTTTTGGGGGCGTGTCTGTTTGATTGACAGGCCTGTGGTGCAGTCAGGTTACAGCTATCGGTGGGCGGGACGTAGTATCGTCAGGTTTCCGATCAGATCGGTCAGATCCACCGCTGGCTCCTCCCCCAGCTCATCCAAACATGGTCACTTCCTGTTCCAAACCGCTCCGAACTAGAAAGATGATGACGGACAGAATCCGAACTCGTAACGGCCGTTCACCGACTGACGGGTGACGTCACTTTTGGTTGCTGCTTTTTTTTTCGTAACCTCAGGCACGAGAATTTCTTTCAGGATTCATAAAGTTCTGTCTTGACTAATTAATACTTTTAGAGCCTCAAGTGGCCCTTCGAAGAACTGCAAGTTTTTAATGCACTTCCAATGTTTGGCTTCACTTTTCAGCTCTGGATGTTGCAGCTCGTGTCAAAACCTGACATTCGAAAAATGTCATGGAAATCCTTCATGAGATATTTAATTCCAACTGAAAACTGAAAAAGCTTTTCTCATATTCCTGAAAAGTGATTTGCACTCAATCGCAACACATCCCAGCGTAGAAATCCTGAAACACAATGAATGCTCAGGGAGTGGAAGTAAATGGATGGGGGGTTAATGGGGATGCAGCAGTTTATTGTCCCTGCACCCCTTCCCCCCACCACTACCCACCACCGCCACCTCCCAGGTTAATCCGTCCACGGCTGCAGACTAACGAAGCTACATTCAAAAATAGATCCTTTTTTCTGAGCTATTTAGACGGCTGATTTTCAACAAAAAAACTACCAGCGGGATGTGATTGATATTCCAGGAGGGATGTGAAGCCGCTCGCTGCAGTAATTATACTCTCATTGTTCTGGACAGGATTATTTTACTGCCAGGAGTCACATTTCAGCAGGTGGTTTCTGACACGCTTTGAATGCAGGTCGGCTCGCTCTGTTTTTGAACATGTTTAACGGAGACTGACACACTTTTTTTTTTTTTAATCTTTCTTTATTGTGAAGAACTTTCTCTGCTGGGAAGACTGAACTTATTGGAGGATTTCGGTGTTCAGATGGGATTTGAAATCATCCGACAAAGCATGAAATTCTGTCACTTTTTCCATCACTGATGATGAAAAAGTTCCAAATTGCCTCTCAAATGTAAAAAAAAAAAAAGGTCACTTGTGAAAAAACCCCGGAGCCAGATGGTTGTCATGTGAACGGTTCCCTCGCTACTCACTCTGTAAACAACTCAACTTAAAAAAACAGACTGAGAAGCAGATGATGGAAAAAGGTCGAACTGAGAGTCCTGAAGTATTTCAGCTGTTGATGGTGAACTTTGAGAAAAGCCAGCGATCCATTCATAACTTTCTGCCCGATGGAGTCTGAAAGTGTTTAATTTATGGTTTTAATTTTTTCTTATTTTAATTGAAGCATGCCTCTTATCGTCGGCTCCCTGCTGTCCCGTACGCAACGCTGGCATCTGTTTCTATTTAATTTGCTCTTTGAAAATCTAATTTCGCAGATCTCGTTAAGGACCCGGAGAGAGACGACGAGCCGGCAGCACACGAGATAAATAACAACATTTCTTTTTGGAGAAGAAAGGAGGAATGAAAAAACCCCGAATGGATCAATCGTAGGGAGAGACGCCGTCCGCCGAATCTTTTACCTTTAAAACGGGAAACATTTGAAACGTGAATTTGTGCTGCTGTATCTCAGCGTGGAAACATGGCGCCAGACTTCAAATCTTAGAAATGGATTATAACATTATATTATTTTTTTTTCTTTTATCTCCCAACATCCATACAAATAAACAAACGCTGATTTTGGGCTCATTTGGAACATATTTCTCCTGAAATTTTGCTTTATATTCAAATTGTTGTGCAGAAAAGAAAATCTGGTTTCAACCCTTTAAATTCTCAATTTTTCCTCTAAAGTTCTCCTTAAGTTTCACAACAATTTGGGAAAAAACACTTTCTTCACTACTTGTTCCAACACTTTGTTAAATATAATATATTCTGTACTTAATTCTTCAAATTTTTAACAGCGTTCATTCAGAAAATTAAGCTAATTTTGTTTGAAAGTTTGTTTTTATTTTTCTTAAACAGGGAAATTGCCAAATGAACAAACGTTACCTAGCAATGGACGCACCAATCAGGTGTCAACCCACCGTGATGTCACCCATCAGTTTGTGAATTCCAGTTCTGAATTTTGCCCGCAACCATCTTGGTATTTCTTTTGGAACCAGAAGTGACCATATTTGGTCGAAGGGGTGGATCTAACTGGCAGTAAGCCCCGCCTACCTATACAGGAAACCTGACTGCACCACAGGCCTGTCAATCAAGCCAGATTGCCCCAAACATACACACACTTTCTATTTGAGGAGAGAACTTGATGCTTTTTCAATGGGAGTCTATTGGAGCCCTACTGGCCATCAGTGGTACTGCACTTTAAGGCAAATTTTGGCTTCAACCTTATAAACAGTCTCTGGACTGAAGTGAGAAATCACCATAAGTCTGTTGCTTCCCTCCAGCGTCTTTCCCTTCTCTTGTCTTTTTTTTTTCTTTTGTATATTTATGAAGTATAATTCCTGAGGCCCTGAGATATGTGTTAATTTTTCACTCAATTTAATTCATTTCCAACTTTCAGAGGTATTCTTCTGCATCAATTTGCGTCGCCCCGAGGCTAATTTGCCTCTAATGGTGTCTTTTCAATGACTTTTTTTTTTTGCTCATTGCAATCACATCTAAAATTAACCCCTTTATTTTGGCCGCACACACACTCGTGACATCCACTTATATACGCTTGGTTGTCTTCGGCCACTAATGACAGCCCTCGTTAAATGAAACGCTTGGTCGTGCAAACAATAAGCGTATAAATGCTGTGTGTGTGTGTGTGTGTGTGTGTGTGTGTGTGTGTGTGTGTGTGTGTGTTCGTACCTGTTCTTGTTGCTGGAGATCCAGTCGGAGATGTAGGCGACGGCCTGACGGTGGCACTGTTTGTTCCCGAAGCTACACGCTAACATGATGAGCTCCCTCTGCAGCTCCCTGAAGAGACACAAACATACTCAGACAGATGATTTATGAGCAATAACCTGCAGCCTGGACGGCGGATATCACTTTTTATTTGTAGTGCGGAAATTGGTCTGGTTCTTATTTAGCCTAGCTTAGCAACGTTTTTGATTTTTGCTTTTTAAACAAACTGCCGGATTCGGTGACTTCTGACAAGGTTTCTGAGTCTGAGCTTCGTCCGAAATGATTAAAAGAAAAAAGTTCACGTAATTTTTCACTTTCGGTGAAGATCAGCGGTTATTCTTGCCGTCAAACTTTTGAGCTAAGCTAGGCTTAAATACACCTTTGACCTATTTTTATACTGGATGGAGATGTAGCCGACATCCAGGATGTAATTTTGATATTTTTCTCTGGACCCACTCAAAAGTGGACACGCTGATTCATACATGTAGCCTACGACGCTAACTTCTCGTCCAGTTACGAAAAGAGCTTCTTGCTAAAAAAAAAAATTGAACCTTTGAGAATAAATTGCAAAAATGTAAACGCAAATGTTTTTTGCAAAAGTCAGGTAGCGAGGTCATCGGGTGAACACACTGGAGACAACAGGAAGTGACGAAGGTTTTACAGGAAACGTGGTTCCATCATTAAAATAGTCTGTGTTGAATTATTATCAAACAGCTAATAAAAGCTTTTATTTTGAAAGCCGATGAAGCCTTTTGTTTTCTGTATTACCGTCACAGACCGTCTGTTCTGGAAGTGAACAGGTGTTAAACGAGATTGATTGACTGCTCTGCAAGTGTGTAGATTGTGCGTTATTTGTGCGACAACAGGAGTGTGTGTGTGTGTGTGTGTGTGTGTGTGTGTGTGTTTGTGTGTGTGTGTGTGTGTGTGTGTGTGTGTGTGTGTGTGTTTTCGTACTCGGTCTGGTAGGACGCTTGCAGCACGTTGGCCTCGGCTCCGGGTCCGTTGGTCGGCCAACCCATCTGATGGTACCGCGACGCGACCTGCTTCAGCACGTAGTCCTGTTGACACACACACACACACACACACACACACACACACACACACACACACACACACACACACACACACACACACACGTCGATAACAACGCCCAGGTGACAGTTTAACGTGCCGTTAGCGGGTTGATTGATCGAGACGGTCGTTTACGCTGAACAGTCGGTACTCGTCGCTGCGGTCCAGCAGTTTGTCCAGCTGGTAGAGCGCCCGGCTGGCGGCGTGCCACGGGAGGAAGGACGTCTCCTCCGGCAAGTAGCCAATCAGCTGCAAGGGGATGCCCTGGGGGAGGTAGCCGGCCCTGAGAGGGAGACGGGGAAGGGAAGGAAAAGATGGGCGGGTGGAAAAGGTCAATTATCCCCAAATTTTAAGTAAATGGATTCTAAAATAGGAAAACAAAGAGATGTTGTTTCTGTACACGGGAGACTGAAGTCCATATATTCCTAAAATAACCAAAACATGGAAGAAATGATCCAATTCAGCCACTAAAATCAGGCTTTATTGAAACTATAAAAATCATTTTATTTTGTCTCTATTTTGCAAGTCAGTGTTTTTGTTATATAAGTTTGAAAAAGTGGCTTCAAACAACTAATGTGGGAAACTTTTAGATAAAAATGTAAAGCAAACAAACAGAAAATCAAGAAAAGTCAGCGTCTAATAGCTATTAGTGTTTTTAATCAAGTTACGATACTTTCTTTTTTTAATTGCTTCAAAATTATACATTTCTCATTTGTGGGACAAAGATTCTGTTATTGTTTCTTAAAAGTTACATCGTCTTATTTTGAAAATCCAACACACACCAGTGGTCCTAATGTAGATGTAGATCTGATCTTTAACCCTTAGTTTCTCTTGTTTGTGTGCGTGTGTGTGTGTGTGTGTGTGTGTGTGTGTGTGTGTGTGTGTGTGTGTGTGTGTGTGTGTGTGTGAATAAACCACAGTAGCAACACATTAAGAAAAACTTTGGCCTCTAAATGCCAGCGGAGATATTTAGCAGCCTGGGTTACATCCAACGGCCTCGTGAATATTAACGAGCAATCATTAACATTCATGATGTTTCCGGGTGAGGAGGGGGAGGAGGAGGAAGAGGTTGCTCATCTGCTTCCTGTGCCGACCTTTAGCCCCGCCCATTCCTCATGAATATTAATGAGACACGGGGTGGGCGGTCGAGGACAGAAGAGGTGATATTCGTTTTTATTGGTTTTATTCTAATTATTGATGCTCGGCGAGGGAAAAGTCTGGTGGAGACATTTTATGACTTCCCGCCGACCGAAGGCAGAACGGTGACCTTTACCGAGGAGCTGTCAATCAAAGTGAATGACGCGTATGTGCGGACCAGAGGTGAAGGGATTTGATGTTCTATTACCGGGATTGTCTTTTTCTGAATGTTTTTTTCTTCTTACATTTTCAGACACCAGACGAGGCGGAAAACTTAATCTGCTCCAGATAAGAAGGAAAAAAAACTGGAAACGCGTCGTATTTCCATAATCTGCCTCGCATCCAAACCCGACCGGCCTCTGCGACGTTCATCTCCATTCCCATCATGCACCTGGCCTCGGGGACATTACCATAATCCATCCGGCTCGTGGGAAGAACTTCCCTGTTTCTAAAAAAGAAAAAAAAAAACACCGACGGGACTCGACGTACGAGGCGGGAGGGGAGACGGCGACCGTCACCATGGCAACAGAGGCCGGGCCACGAGAGTTCCTTGTTTATCTCGTCTTTTCGAACATCATCCATCTCCTGTCACTCCAGATCACCTTTTTCAGACACACAGGCATCACTCTTCACTCCATCTGTTTACATGTGATCCATCAATAAGACCACGAAATAAATATCAAGACACATCAACTTTATACGGCGTTTAAAAGGACTTTTTTTTGTGTGTTTGTGTTCACGGACATCTCCAATGTCAGCTAAACTTAGTATTATAAGGAGTATTCGATTATTAATACACACGAAAAGTCCCAATTTATATGCTTCAGTTAACTTTAAACCAACTCCTGAAAACTATCATTGAAAATCAACTAAAAACTACAAAAAGTTGAAAATACTTAAAAAAAAAACTTTCAGATACAGAAAATATAAACTTTAAAAATATGGAATAATCAAACAACCTTTGAAAGAATGAAACATTTTGGGATGAGGAGATTAAAAATAAAAGTATTAAAAAATACTTTTAAGTATAGTAAATGTCAGATACTTTAATTCAAGTTTTATTAAAGTCATTTTCTGGTGATTTCAGCTTTTTAGTTTTGAATGCAAAGTAGTTTGAGTTGTGAACCAGGAATGAAAATGACTAAAAACTCAACTGACTGCATGTACAATTGATTTTACAACATTTATTATTTACTATTTGAACTTTAGAGAACAGAATGAATCAAAGTTTTACTCATTATTATTATTATTATTATGGTCTGGTTTCAGTCCTGTCGTGCTGCTGCCGGTCCACATGTCAATAATCTTAATAAGAGCTCCACCGCAGAGGATGAAACCTTTTCTTTTTTATCGATCTCAGGACTTTCTCGTAATGCGGCAACCTCAAAAAGAAAAAAAAGAAAAACCTTTCCTCCCTCAGCCTCTTCGATGTTTGAGGCTCTGAAACTGCTTAAATCATCAGAACGTCGTCTCCTCTGTCCGACACGCAGCCTCAGGAAACGCTGGCAGGGATTTACATTTTTGGTCTCGTTCCCTCTGATCGCAGAAAAATGGGGAAGTGAGAAAATTATAGATTTTCAGTTTACAATTTTTTTTTCCGTTACAGACTTCGAGAGTGTGTGTGTGTGTGTGTGTGTGTGTGTGAGTGTGTGTGTGTGTGAGAGTGTGTGTGTGTGTGTGTGTGTGTGTGTGTGTGAGTGTGTGTGTGTGTGAGAGTGTGTGTGTGTGTGTGTCCCAGTATTGTCGTCTTAATGAGCTCATTAACTCGTTAACATCGTTGAGGGCCAGTTAATTGTTTGTCCATTAGCCATTAGCAAGCCTCAGTGGAGAGCTAACGAGGGAGCGCTGTGGTCACACACACACACACACACACACACACACACACACACACACACACACACACACACACACGGAAAAAGAGAGGCGACATCCATCACTGTTTAAGCATACATTCACCAAGACACGGCCATTTATTACAGCTTTACACTAAACTAGCTTCACACACACACACACACACACACACACACGCGCACACACACACACGCGCACACACACACACACACGCACGCACACACGCAAACACACGCACGCACACACACACACGCACGCACACACACACACACACACACACAGTCCCGCTCCCACCAATCAGCATTTAGCGCTGTATGGATCACTCGGGGGTTTCCTCAATTGAACTGCGAGCAGAAGAAGATTCAGCACGACTCAAATTAATTCCTGCGATTAATTTGCGAAGTGAAATCAATCGAAAGATCAGCGTTCAGAAAAAAACGCTGAACTAACAGCTTCGTTAATAAGATGTATTTTGCGTCACTTAAAACGAGCCGGAGCCAGCAGTTTCCCCTCAAACAAACAGGAAACTCATCTCAAGCCTTTTTTTTTTTACACGAGAGCGCGATGATGAAGATGAGACTTAACGAGACGATTTACAGATGTCGGTAAAAGGGGGTGAAACATCCGATTTTTGGGTCAAATTTATGAGGAACATAAAATCGTCAACGTTTGGAGAAGCCCGTTGCCATGGCGCCACAGTTCAGCTGGTTTGTGTTCTCTGGGTTTCAAAAGACGCAGCAACGGATCAGGAAACTGAAACAAACTGACAAAAAGAGGGAAGAAGAAGAGCTCACAGACTAAATACAGCAGGGAGGGAAGGACAACGAGGGACAGGTGAAACTAATCAGGGGGGCGGGGCCAATAATCGTACAAAGGACAGGAAGTGAAACAAGACAAGACAACAAGAGTTGAGGAAGCACAAAACCCAGACGGACCTGAAGACTACGAAGCAGATAAAGAATCCAGAACCAGAACAGAACCTCAGAAGGTCCCGGTGGAACTCAGTGTTGACAGTCTGACTCTGGGGGACGAATTCACGGTGACACAACCACCGCCAACGTCGGTTGGGGGTGTTTCCTGACCTGACGCCTTCTTCAGTTTCGGACAGTGAAGCTCCGCCCCCTCTTCAAAACGTGACCGTCACTCAGAACACGTCGCTTCATCGCCGTCCCAAGATGTTTTCTCGGAGCCCTGCAGCACTGCTTTATGATTCTGTTGTGGAAATCGCTGCACGGGCTCAGGAACACCTGTCGAAAAGATTTTTTGTTCCCCAAAAATCTGATGTTTCTCTGCTCCAGTTTCAGGTCCACGGTTGAAATCAGGAAATGTTCACGTGACCGGCGTTCACGTGAACACGGCGCTCCGAACACTTCCTCGTGAAGGTTGTTGCTTCGCACAGTTCACGCGCAACAGGAGCAGACACCAAACTTCTTGATCTACCTTCCGTATATTAAACGCAGTGAACTTGGGTCTGACAACTTCCTTTCTTGTGACGTGGTTGTGGTGGCGTTACCATGGCGACGGATGCATGTTAAAAGTAAGACCGTACTCCTTTCTTACGTGCAGACGGAAACCTCACACACACACACACACACACACACACACACACACACACACACACACACACACACACACAGCACTGTTGTATCTGGCAGCAGCTCATTCAACATGACAGAGGACAGATGGCTGAGAGAGGTGGTGGTGGTGGTGGTGGTGGTGGGGATGGGGGGGGTATATTGAGTTATAGGGCCGGTGTCACACTAGATTTTGGTTACAGAGCTCAAAAGGCTTCAGGCTGCAAACATCAGGATGAGGAACGACTCGCTCGGCCGCCGCCTCCTCTCTCTCTCTCTGAGGCGGCCGATCTCACGTTCATCACCGACTTCTTGTTTGCGAGTTTCTCTGAATGCCGGAGCGAGGACGACTCCGATAGGACTTCTTGTCAAAACCGTCTATGGGGGACATTTTCTGGCCTCGGCTTCGACCCCGTTCAGAAACACACCAGCAGCATGTCCAGCGCCGCTAAATATAAAAGCACCGCTCAAAAAACGATGTCGAACATCGTAAAACATCCGTCACAGGAGACGTGTTGGGTAGAAAAAGTACATTTTAGTGGTAATACTTCTGTACTTTTACACTTATAACTGATCAGAGGATTTGATTCTACTCTCTGAAGACGTAGAAACAAAAACAAGAAGGTGGTTCGGGAATTTCAAAATAAAAGTCACACATAGCTTCAGGGCCGAACTACAACGACGTTAGCCTGCTGCTCCGGTTCATTTGAAATACTTTTGCCGCCGATGCAAACAACTGAATAAGCATTTTTTTTTTCCGAGTACATTTTGAAAAGTTGTTTTAATGGACGCCGACGGCTCTAGAGGACGGGAGGCTTCGGGCTCAAAATTCATGGATGTGGGAGGTGGAGGTCTCAGATACTCTATAAACCTCCCGAACATTCAGCTGACGCCATCAAACAATCAATCGGCCCGGCTGCACTCGGCCTCTTTCCTCCGTTTTAATGAATCAACCCGCCAGCGATCGGCGAGCTGCAGCCACGCAGTCCAGAGGACACTCACCTGGCCAGGTTGAAGGTGTCGTCGATAAGCCCCGCCCTGTTTCCGACGGAGATGATCTGAGACAAACAAGACGAACGGGAAGTGAAAAACGAGAGGGAATAAAACGAGAAAAAGAGACGGATGGACGGCTTTACCTGCGGGTTGCTGTGGAGCTGCTGAATTAGCAGTTTCCAGTTCGAGAGGTCGTAGTTCACGCGGAAGTAGCCCGTCTGATTGATGTTGCCTAGCAACCAGGTGCTGTCGTCCATCCGACCGACCCGGTGGGTTTCTGAGACAAAACGCAGAGATTCAATTCGCTCGGTCCGTCAAAGCATCAACACATCTGTCCTCCTCTGATCAACACAAGTTCAGATGATAAAAGTCACGCTCTACCTGTAGGGGTCAGTAAAGTGACGTTATCACTTCTGTAATGGGAAGTTATTTTTAAAACAGGAAGTTAAGGGTGAAACAGTCTTCAGTTTATAGCAGCAGGTTTCCGTATCTATTCTATGTACGACCCTGTTTCATAAAAAGTTGGGACGATGTGTAAAATGTGAAAAAAAACAAAAAAAACCAGCACGTGATGATTTAAAAATCATGTGAACCAACATTTCATTAAAAATAGACCAAAAGGGAACATGTCCAATGTTGAAACTGAGAAATTGTGTTGTTTCCACAACACTGTAAAAAATAAAAATAATAAAAGGTAACTTAGGAGACCAGTTGCTGGAGTTTTGAAAGTGAAATGTTGTCCCATTCTTGCCTGATGTAGGATTTCAGCTGCTCTGTTAAATTATGGGCTTTTACATGATTTAAAAAACATCACGGGGTTGTTTAACGTAAGAAACCTCCGTCTGTATTATTTCTTTGTTCGTCCTTCGAATATCTCGACAGCCGTTCGTCCCGTCTGCTTCGGAGTTGCCGAACGTTATCCTCTGTTCACCGGTTTTAATTTTCTGTTACATCCATAACACCACATTCACATCATCAAATAATTACGGATGTCTCAGGTGAGTGAAAGTCTTTTTCGTCGCACACTAATTTGGATATGTGGTACATAATTACAAAACAATATGCAGCTGTGAAAATGAAGCAGCTAAATACACCTCTGTGGGATTATACCACGGATGACGGCGGAGAGACGACTTCCAGAGGAGGTGAAACCAGGTCTGGGAGTTTTTAGTAGAGCAGCTTCGAGGTTGTTTCAGATTCTCTATCAAAGCCAGGTGAGGAAAACAAGGAAAATAGCTGCTGACCCGAGTCTGGCCCACTTCCTCAACTCGCTCCCTCCGGTTGAAATTAAACCGTTTTGAACTTGGAGACCCCCCCCCCCTCCTCTCTCTTCCCTCCCTCCTCCCCCCGTGGAGCCTCTCAGAGAGACGAGGGAGTCTGAGATTAGTGTCATCAGCTTGTAATAAACACAACCAGACCACGAAGAACCAGAGACACTCGGCATTAACCTCGCAGCAGCAAAGCAGAGACTCTTAATTTATCAGAAACACAGCTCTCTTCTTCAAAAGCACAACCCAAATTATCCTTTTCTTTTTTTTTTTAATCCAAAATCAGAAGGAGAACACGCTTTATTTTTCAAAAACTAAACCCAGGAGACTTTTATACTGAAAGGGTTGAAGGAGAGCCAGCTTCCAAAAAAAAACAAAAAACCCCAGATCTGGTTCGGAGAGAACGTTTTCTCAACAACGACACAAGAAAAGCTTTTCTACAAAAAAGAGCTCTGTTGTCTGAAAGAAGAAGAATTCCCTTTATGCTCTCGAAACCAAAGCAGAACTAGTTTCATTTTCCAAAAACAGATCCAGAGAAAGTAGAAGAGCAACTTTTAGTCCTCATAAAATGAATCTGAGGGAGTTTCATAAAAAAAAAAAAAAAAAAAAAAAAAAAAAAAAAAAAAAAAAAAAAGAACAGGCAAAGCTTTATTTTGAAAAATTCAAAGTCCTAGATTGAACTTTATCCTACACAGACACACAGACTGAACTTTATTCTTCAAAAACTAAAACAGGACTGATGTTTAATCTCGGCGCTGACAAATGAAAAGCTTCCTCACGGCAGCGCAGCTGCCAGCTTCAATCTTTTGGACGAATCTGGAGACGGTTATTAATTTGGCGACGGTGCGATAGTTTCCTCTGTCAGCGCAACAAAA
>NW_027185232.1:622500-730000 GCF_022577435.1 Embiotoca jacksoni | reverse complement strand
GCTGTTTCATGAATGATTAAGTTGAACAATGAAGTTTTACAAATATCAAACATTTATAACTTTTTGTCACCTCATTAGCACTTCTACAACCAACAGTTCAACCTCTCAGTAATGAACTAATAGAGAAATCTTAACACTGTTAACAATGTAGTAAAGTACCAGATTGATATTATTAATGATGTCTATCATCTTATGATCACAGCACATGTGAGTTACTCAGTGATGTCAGTGAAGAGTTTACAGTGTTGCTCAACAAGCTAGCAGCCAAAGACATGAGCAGACAGACAGACAGACAGACACACAGACAGACAGACAGACACACAGACAGACAGACAGACAGACAGCAGAGGCTGCAGCAGAGAGAGAAAGAGAAAGAGAGAGAGAGAGAGAGAGAGAGAGAGAGAGAGAGAGAGGGGAGGGAGGGTTACTACAGTTTCACTGTGTTGATCTTAAATGTGTGCATTCAGAAACCAGTCAATATGTCCAAGTGATAAATACTTCTGTGTTTTAAGTATGTATTTATGTATCAGGTATGTTTAGGTCAAAATGAATCTGCATAAAGGTCGCTAGCCCAATGCTAACACTAATTCTATAGTAACTCTTATTAAGCATTACATAATCACAGGGTTGGAAAGCAGGTTATGCTAAATTCATGTGCAACCATAGTTAGCTGTAGAAAGGATGATGTCATTGTGTAATTACTGTGAGTGGATGGCTTACAATTTATCTTCAAAACTCATCTATATAGAGTGAACTTTGGGGACTTCCCCCATTTACATATGAAGATGAACTTTAAACATAAAATCAGTGGAGCAGTTCTTACGTGTTGCTTGTTTCACCCCAACTTTCAGCCAGCACTGTTGTCCAGAGCAGGAACGTACCTATGACATATTACAAACATTACAAAATGTCTTGTTTGTGAGCTGAGCTGCCCAATGGAGCAAGTTCAAGCTCAAATAAATACCTCCCTCCTTCCTTCCTTCCTTCCTTCCTTCCTTCCTTCCATCCAGACAACCACCACAACCAAGCAGCACTACAACAACTTCAGAGAGAACAGACTGCTGCTGCCATTAACACACAATGAGCAACACAAGTGACTTCTAACCAGTCACACACACCTTTGACACAACTCACCTTATTTTCACCTGGGATGGAAGACGTGTGGAGGAATTACTTCTGAAGGCTTTTGCTACTGTGACCAGGTGACAATAGACAGGAGCCACAATAAACTGGAACTTCAGACTGATGTAGACAATCCAGTAGACTGGATGATAAAACTAAACACCAGGATTGATAAAGGGCTTCAAATAACTGTTTAATACTAAAATAAAAACAAACAGAAATTAAAAACCAAACAAATCAAGAATGTGGGTCCAAACTGCAGTCAGGGAGGCTGGTGGCAAATGACATGTACAACAAATAATCATCACTGCAAACAAATTCACTGGAGCTAAACCAAACCATTTAACAGCACTACAAAATAAACTAACTTAAACAAACTCACACAAGACATGAATAAAGACTGGAACCATTTCCCTCTCCCTGGCAGCCCAAACACAGACACACTGTTTTAATGCTAAATACTTTGGGCTGTTTTTTACATTTCATTTCTTTACAAACTAAAACCTAACAAATGATGGAAAAAAACAACTGGCTGGTTTCTCAAAAGTATCTGCTAAATTTACATTTCATTTCTTTACAAACTAAAACCTAACAAATGATGGAAAAAAACAACAGTGGCTGGTTTCTCAAAAGTATCTGCTAAAATAACTAAAGAAATCAAATCAATTAATAGAAAAAAAAATACTTTACAAACAAAATCAAATCATTTACAGGCCTGAAACAAAGCCCCTCCCCTCAGTTTAGAACATGCAGTTGCCTGGAGACTATTTATAAAAAATTAATAAGTTAATATGTTCAAAACAATAGTTGATTTTATTTGGTCTAAAGAGCTATGTGTATGCTGCTGTAGCGAAAAAAAAATGTCCCCTCGGGGATTAATAAAGTAACTACCTAACCTAAAAAAAAAAAATAATTAAATTTTAAAAAAAATAATAATAATAATTAAATAAATAAAAAAAAAAAAAGAGCTCAGCAGAGTGCAGCGCCACCTGAAGGAGAAGATGAGAGAGTGCAAGGACTCCTACAGGAGGAAGCTGGAGGCCAAACTCCAGCAGAACAACGTGAGGGAGGTGTGGACCGGTATGAAGGAGATTACTGGGTCCAAGGGGAGAGAGAGAGAGACAACCAGGGGGAACCTGGAGAGGAACAACCAGGGGGAATCTGGAGAGGAACAATGAGCTAAACTGTTTCTTCAACAGGTTTAAAAAATTTCCCCTCAGGGATTAATAAAGTAAATAACTACCTACCTTTAGTTCACCACCCTCATGTCTCCTGCACACCTTACACCTCCTAAACACCTCTGCTGCCTCCCCCCTCCTCCCTCTGCCCCCCCCTGGTGAACTGCATAGAGCCCTCAATCTCAAAGGGCTCTTCCTCCATTGACACCTTGACCCCCCCCACCCCCCTCTCTGTGACGACTGGCCAGGTTAGGAGACAGCTGGAGAGACTCCACCAGCACAAGGCTGCAGGGCCTGACAGCATCAGCCCAGTGGTCCTGAAGACCTGCGCCGTCCAGCTGGCTGAGGTCCTACAACACCTCTTCAACCTGAGCCTGAAGCAGGAGGAAGTCCCGGTGCTGTGGAAGACGTCCTGCCTGGTTCCAGTCC
Source organism: Embiotoca jacksoni (assembly GCF_022577435.1). NCBI lineage: Eukaryota > Metazoa > Chordata > Actinopteri > Embiotocidae > Embiotoca > Embiotoca jacksoni. Next base: position 727,271 of record NW_027185232.1, on the reverse strand, counting down.
CTGAGAAGACGAGTACATCTGGCCTCAAAGACTACCAACCGGTTGCCTTCACATCTCATGTGATGAAGGTGCTGGAGAGGCTGGTCTTGGCCCACCTCAGGCCGCTCGCTGGTGAAATATTCTCTGGACCCGCTGCAATTTGCGTACCAGCCTTATGTGGGAGTGGACGACGCCATCATCTACCTGCTGCAACGAGCTCAGTCTCACCTGGACGGAACCGGTGAATCTGTGAGAATCACTTTCTTTGATTTCTCCAGTGCATTCAACACCATCCAACCACTGCTGCTGAGTGAGAAGCTGCGGATGGTGGGGGGGGGGGGGGGTGGACACATCCACCCCGTCTCCTGGATCACTGACTACCTGACAGGCAGACCACAGTTTGTCCGTCTGGGCAGTGTTCTGTCTGATACGGTGGTCAGTGGTATTGGAGCTCCTCAGGGAACTGTTCTGTCTCCTTCCTGTTCACCTTATACACAACTGACTTCCAGAACAACTCAGAGTCCTGCCATCCGCAGAAGTTCTCTGATGACTCTGCAGTGGACGGATGTATAAGGGATGGACGGGAGGATGAGCACAGGGCAGTAGTGGAGGACTTTGTGGAGTGGGCTGGTAGAAATCACCTCCTTCTGAACGTGGCCAAGACCAGAGAGATGGTGGTCGACTTCAGGAGGAAGACGACGGCTCCACAACCGTGAGAGTTCTGGGAGAGGAGGTGGACATGGTGGAGGAGTACAAGTACCTGGTGTCTCCATGACAACAGACTGAACTGGAAGATCAACATCAATGCTGTCTACAAGAAGGTGATGAGTCAATTCTTTTTCTTGAGGAAACTTCGATCCTTCAATGTGTGCAGCGAGATGTTGGAGATGTTCTGCCATCTGTTGTGGCCAGTGCATTGTACTTCGCTGGGGTCTGCTGGGGGAGCAGCATTGGAGCCGGTGACACCAACAGACTTAACAAACTGGTTAAGAAGGCCGGCTCCATCATCGGCTACAAACTGGACAGTCTGGAAAAGGTGGTGGAGAGGAGGACGCTGAACAAACTATTATCCATATTGGATAATCCTGACCACCCTCTCCACCACCTGCTGCAGGGACAGAGGAGCACTTTTTCTAAAAGACTCCTCCAGCTGCTGTCACAAGGACAGATACAGGAGATCATTCCAGATACAGGAGATCATTCCTGATACAGGAGATCATTCCAGATACAGGAGATCATTCCAGATACAGGAGAACATTCCTGCCGACCGCAATAAGACTGTACAATAACTCACCTCTGGCAAAATCCATCACATAACAATAACACTGTTGACTGTGTTTCTTGGTTGTTTGTATATAATATATATAGATATATACTGTACTGTATATACTGTGCATTTTAGATTTTATATTTTTAATGCTATTTACTGCTATTTTATTGCTTTTCTATTATTCTCTTATTGTTTCTGTATGCTGCTGTAGCGAAACTATTTCCCCTCGGGGATTAATAAAGTAACTACCTAACCTAAAACACAAAGATCATCTTTATATTTCTTCACTAGTAAAAACATGTTTTTTAACAAAACAAACAGAGCCGACCAAAATCACCACCAAACCAAGGCAGGCCTCAGCTTGAGCTCAGGTGTGCAGGAAAGAGGCCCAGGTGAGCTTCCTGCCTCAATAAATAGACAATCCTCCCTTCCTGTCTGGGTCCTAGTGCTAGACTTGTATCTGCCCATCCACACTACTCACAAACTACAGCTCTTTTCTGCTCTCAAATGGAGACGTTAACAGTGGAAACAGGATCTGATGGAATTTAAATGTTTGAAAAACATAACCCTGTTAGGGTGAGGATCTGACATTTTATTTATGGTTACCAACCCTAACCCCTAACCCATAACCCTTAACCCATAACCCTAGGAGTTTTGCTGGTGTTTTTACAGGCATAAACAGCATATGAAAATAAAGGTTGACCATAGATCTTTTACACAACACAATGTGTCCATGATCTGTTAATTTATTATTCAAATCTTACTGAACCTGATTGAACCACATTTCTTATATATATATATATATATATATATTCTACAGATCATTTTCACCAAGGTTAACAAACAGCTGAATTACACAATAATGGCTGCTTAATATTTTACTTTATAGGCACTGACAAGTGATACGAGGTATTAAGAAAAATTGTAATTTAACAGAGACATAACAGAAGCAAACAAAAATGGGACAAGAAAATTATTAGCAGAGTTTAACATAAGACTTTTCAGGTTTTACAAGATCATAATTGATGGAATGTCAGTCAATGATTTCCTGTTTTAAATTTAAACGGATTTACAAATATCTAAAGTCAATATGTGACTTTGAAATATCAGGAACATCTGGTGGCCTCATGGTTCAAGAAGACAAGTGCAGCGTCCACAGTTCAATCGTTGCTGGCGACCTTTTCTATGTCATATCCATCTCTGTTGTTTTTAGTAAAACAAACTATCAACTGTTACACTGAATTTGGAAAACAGATTTACAAATGAACAATCTTAAATGTTGCATTGTTGACATTGTTGTGTGTCCATTTTACACTTTTGGACAGAGATCCGACCACCGGTTTGTCTGCACACAACTCTTTCCACCAGGCGGGGCGCTCCACAACCTGGCTGCCCTGCATCACCGTCGACCACAGGTTCTTATACAGCTGCATGGAGGACAAACAACACCACAGGTTGGACAATAATTTCTTGTGTGCACACAGCAGACCAAAACTCTTCTCTGTGGCCTAAAGGACATCTGGAAATATGCTGCAGTGGTTGTTGGTTAATCAGCTTTAAAACTTGAACTGTGTTGGATGGAGGCTACCATAAAGAGCTAACACTCATGCTAGCACATTTACCAAGTTACATCTAAGTGAGTACAAAGAAAATACTCAAAGCATTTTTTTTTATTACAAAAGAAACATGTTCAAGATATTTTTGATAAAGCAGAAATCTCTTTTTCATATATTGCATGATGTCTTGTACATGTATGTTTGTAATGTACTGATCTCTCACCATGACACCAGCTCTACACTGTAATAGAAGAACAACACTCATTTATATTTCTGTCCTCTACATGGATGTAGGACGGACTGAGGATGTTAACTTTCTGTCTGAGGCCTGACAACGTTTCAGACTTATTATATTAGGACTAACTGATTGACAGGCACAATATTTTTCAAAAACGTTTTAGAGTTTTTGTTCTTTTCTTTTGCTTTATTTTCTTTTCGTTTCGGAATTTATTTTATTTTGACCCTACTTACCTGAAAAAGTATGAGCACAGATCAGTGCAATTGGACCCTGGTCAGCCACCGGAAAGGGCGAAACCGTCCCCAGGCCAGGCCTCATACAAATTTCAGCCGCGAAATGCATGACATCTCAGCATGATGTCTATCTTCTGAGGATCTTTTGGTCTACTTCACTTTGTCAGGCAGGTCCTATTGAATTGATTTCTTGATTGAGAACAGGTGTGTCAGTAATCAGGCCTGGGTGTGGCTCGAGAAATTGAACTCAGGTGTGATAAACCACAGTTCAGTTGTGTTTTAACAGGAGGGGTCAAACACTTTTTCCACACAGGGCCATGTGGGTTTGGATTGTTTTTCTCCCTTAATAATAAAAACCTTCATTTAAAAACTGCATTTTGTGTTTACTTGTGTTATCTTTGACTAATATTTAAATTTGTTTGATGATCTGAAACATTTAAGTGTGACAGACATGTAAAAAAATAAGAAATCAGGAAGGGGGCAAACACTTTTTCACACCACTGTATATACATATATGGATAAATAAATACATTAGATCTGACCACCAGGTGTTGGTTCCTACCTTGTGAGACTTCTTGTAGATGAGCTGGTTGTCTCTGATGGTGAACCAGCATCTGAAACACATTACAGAGTGTTTAAACATATGTGTTATCATGAACCACGTGATGAAGATGAACTGTGTCAGCACATTTTCCAGGTTTTGGATCTCTTCCTGGAGCACTTGAACAGGTATCCCTGGATGATGTCATCACTCCCAGGACACAGGCTGACCATTCCTTTGGAATAAAACCCTTTTTCTCCCTCCCCAACCACCATGAGCACAGCTCAGTACGATTGGACCCTTGTCAGCCACCGGAGGGGACAAAACCGCCCCCCAGCTAGGCCTCAGACAAATTACGGGCATGAAATGCACAACAGGAGGGAGTGGGGTTGGACTGGGAGATCGGCCTGGAGGAAGGCCCGTGCTCCACCCTTCATCCGTTCGTTCGGATGGGGGGGGATCAGTTCCCATATCCTAACCCTAACCCGCCTCCATCTCCACCCCACCTCTATCTCCACTCCGCCTCTATCTCCACCCACCTGTATGACTTTTTCATCAATCCAAAAATCACCAAAGTCATACTATAGTATGACGGTTTGGACGACATACTATGGTATGACTTATTCTTCATATTTTAGACGACATACTTAAGTATTTTTCTTTTTTTTTGGGCCCAAAAAAAAAACCTCACTATAGTATGACTTTTTAAATTTTTGGGACAAAGAAAAAGTCATACTGTAGTATGTCGTCCGAAATATGAGAAAGTTATATTATAACGTCGTACAAAATAGGAGAAAAAGTCGGACTGTGGTACGTCTCTAGCTTGCCATAACCCTTCGTATAACCCTGTAATCCTAGTAAGTAATGGTGTCAGGAATCGGACATTTCGGTGGTCGAGCCCTAAATCTCCATTTTTCCACTCAAAGAAATCAATTCACTGGCAGTGATTTTACATGAAAGATGCTGGTGAGCTCTGAGAAAAATCATACAGGTTCACAAACAGTTATAAAAAATCAACTTTATTCAAATGTTCACCAATACAAAAACCAAATGGAGAGCGTCTTCTCAACTTCAAATCAGTATTTTCCCGTTCTGAGCTCATGTTCTTATAGTGGTTATGACGCGTGTGCTTTTACAGCTGCAGGTGTGTCACCACCCGAGACATTTTTGGGGTTTCGTCAGTAGACACATTTCAAATGACAACTAGATGTTGTTCGACGGTCCGAGGACGAGAACATGCCGACCCGTTTATCAGGAATGTGAAGAGAGAAATCCGTTTACTGGAAAGAAATGATAAGCTTTGTGTCCAAAACCCTGAATAAATACCCGTTATAAAAAAAAAAAAAAAAAATCACATCCATGTTGTAGTTATGCATACTCTAAAGTCTGTGTCCACTTGACCAACCCACGTTCAACTGTCTCAACATAAAATCTTCAAAGATAACATCATCTGACCGGCTGCCCGTGGCAACCCTGCAGACTCTTCTCAAAGTGTGTTGGTATGTGTTCAAAACAAAAATGTAGGACCAATAGATATTATCTTTAACACAACTGTGGTCCTGGCTGTCTGTCAGCAGCTTCCTCTCAAAAGGATTTCATCAAAAGCCAAATAATGACGGACTATATTAACACTAGAGCACAGCAACACACTTGGCACCGGCAAACAGAGAGGGGAGGCGGATGTAGCCTGAGTATGTTGAAAAAGAAAAAGAAAAAAAAAAGAAAGAAAAGAAGACATGACCTGAACAACTGGTGAGAATGCGCAAGATCTGCAGTTACAGTCTGTACTCGTATGGACACGTCACTTTGTTTGCGGCGACATGATTTCGCTACACTTATACACGATGTAAAGGAGGAAAAGAAATGTGTCTTCATTCAATGGTGGTTTTTCTTATTTCGCCAGTCCGATCTTCTTCGCTTCAGTTTCGTAAATTAGCAACCGCCACATCTTCACGATGAAGACCTCAGCTTCTTCATCAAGGACCTGAGCAGGAGCAGACGGACAGTTCAGTGAACTGCAGTTGAGGAGCAATTGGAAGACAAGAGACATTGGCAGGAGACTTTTTGTGGACATTATCGCCCCTAATCATATTGACACAACAGCAGACTTTCCTCAGAGGACTATTAGGCACTGATGGGAAAATCGACGTGACGAGGTGAATGAATAATGATGCTAAAAGGACGGTGGGGCAACCATGAACTTCCCTGTCATTGCTTCATTATTGCTGCAAAATAAAAGGCATATAAACCACCTACAAATTTAAACACAGCAGATCTATAGGTTCATTTTGAGAAACAGTTTTTCTAAATTTAGATTCTCTCAATTCATCATTTTTGCTTTAAAATAGTAAAAAAGTGTTGATGAAAATGTATTAAAGTCAAAAATTTGTATTTTACTTTCAGGTGTATAATATGCAACTTAAGTTTAACAGACAAAAAAGAAAACCTGCAGTTCAGTATTCTTGCTTGAAAAATGACTGACAGAGATAATAAAAAATAGTTGTCAATTAATGGCTTAATCATTTCAAGGTTATTGATGTAGTGAAGTTTAGTCGTCACAATACGGATTTATCTGTTGCAATCTGCAGATTTTAACAGGCCGAGGTTGCTACTAAAACTTGCATTCATATTTCTGGCATAGAGTGATGTCTGAAGTCTCATTTTTTTTAAACATGTTATGAAGCAGGATGCTCACAGATCTGACGTGATGGGGAGCACGTCCAACACATCACGGTATGCATGAAGAACATTTTGTAATTATGTGAATATTTCAAGCAGAGAAGAACCTGTCTGCTCTGCTATCATGAACATAATCAACATGCACACATTTGTCACATTACTCACCATGGCAACATCATCCAGGATACTCTGCGGCATACTGTGAGCCATCACCTGCGAACACGCGCAGACACAAACATCAGGACCGTTCTATTTTCCCCTCCAATGTCAGAATGACGTGAAATGTACCAACACACAGGATTAATACCTTGGTGCAGACAAAGTCCACTAATGTCGCCTCTTCCTCGCCGATGTATTCTATGATCTTTTTATTGATCCAGGGACGAACGCGTCGTTCCATTAACGTCTACGGAGCAAGAAATAAGAACACAGGAGTGAAGATCGAGCACTTATGAATGATGACAAGCATTTAACCGAGACCAGAAAGAAGAAGAAGAAGAAAAAAAAAAAAAAAAAAAAAAAAAACATTTTCCATCAGGCTGCTCAACAACAACAAAAATGAAGCTTCCCACACACACAATCATCTGGTCCTCCAGTAGTAGTTTTGTCACCCGATATCTTCAAAGTTAACGTGGATTAAAGAGACACAGGTTTAACGCTCCTCACCGTGTCGACCATGGCCCAGTCCAGCGGGTAGGAGAACAGCTCGGGCTTCCCGGTGGGAATCTTTTCTATCAGCGTCTTGATGTGTTTGCGCTTCTCCTCATTGTTGGCTCCCTTTATGCTGGAGAGCCCGGCGCCGTCCACCCCGAGGCTCTTGTCGTCGTCGTAGTCCAGCGGCACCAGCTTCCTCTTGCGCGGCTGCTCGTCAGCCTCCTCGTCGTCGAACTTGTCGAAAACGCTGTCCACCGGAAGCTTCTTCCTTTTCCCTGCGTTGGGTTGACTAGGGCTTCCTGTGGCACCTGGAGAGGATGCAGAGTTCAGAACTAATAATCAGTTGCTAAAATAAATAATTCCCCCTCAGATACCTTACAGATATATTTCATAAATATATATTTCCCATTTTCCGGTATTCTTCTTTTTCTCAAGTTACTAACAGAAGAGATGTAAAACACATTGTGCTCCATGCAGGATCCAGTTAGTGATGTACAATCAAGCAGATTACTGCCTGCCTGGTTTGCAGCTTTACAACAAAATGGAGAAAGATGAACCCCTCGGTGATTCACAGCTCAGCAGGGCTAAAATAAACTTGATAGCTATCTACATGTACAGAAATAAGCAATATAATATACTTATTAAAAATAAAAAATAAATAAAAAGATTGATTTTAAGCCACAGAGGGAAATCCAGCTGTGTTACGGTTGTTAACAGGAATGTGGCAGTTTGTCACTGTTGTACACAAAGTCACCACTGAAATTAATTCGTGTGAGTAGGGATGCAACACACCAGTATATTCACTAATGATTGGCAACAATTATGCCCTCGATTAATCCATCATTTTGTCAATAAAATGTGAAAAGAATTGCTTGTTTGGACAGACCAGCTGATTTTTGTCCTCAACCTTAAAATACTTTCAATACATGAGGGAAAGAAAAGCAGCATATCCTCAAAACAGCAAAACAGTCGGAAATAGTTTTTACTTTTTAGCTCTGGTAACAGAAAACTATTTTCATTATGAATGAATTCTGTCTGCCGAGTAAATTTACTTGAGTCTTTTTAAGTTGTTTCTTTGGCCCAAATAGAGTTGTAATTTCAAATTAAATAAAAAAAATATACATTAAAAAAAAAAAAAAAAAAAAAAACCCTGCAAATGTTCAGCTTTTGCTCAAAAAGATTATCAGCATTTTTCCTTTTGTTTTGTTTCAATAAGAATCTGATTGCTGAGAGTGAGGACGTAGTTGTTTTGGACTCACCCAGTTTGAGGCTGAGGCCGATCTTGGGCCGGTGCTCCTCCTGCGGCAGAGCCTCAGGTGGCGAGTTCTCGTGGGGGATAATGATGCCGCAGGGCGACTCGTCTCCGGGCGTGTTGGGAGACACGTTGCCGCTGGCTGACGACACCGAGGGCGCTGCCGTGATGGGCCGCATCGTGGGCTTCAAGCAGGGTTTTGCGTCTGGGTTATCTTCATCGTTCTCATAATCATCATCCTCGCCCTCCTCCACCTCGTCGTCCGAGGGGGCGGGCCGCGAGCGGGGTTCTGCTCTGTCCGGTTCCTGTCGCCGGTCCCGGTGGTCTCTTGAGCCCCTGTGGCGTTCACGTTCCTCCTCGGGTTCTGGCTCTTGAATGACGGGAGGCTGTCGCAGACGCTCCTCCTCTTCCTCCTCCATCTGGACCAATAACGGGCAGATATGCAGAAAATATCACCCAATCGCAGCGTTTTTACAGAAAAGAAGGTCAGCAGACAATGAAAGCTGGACACCCCTGATGTGCAGAGATGCAGAGAGACCCAGATGATAACGTGACCTTCACAAAGACAGCAGACATGCTCGCTCGCTCGCTCACTGCAGACAGATTCAGGCAAACACGCACAGTATTATAAGAGTCAAGCGTACCCTTCGTAGCTCTGCGTCCGGGTCTGGATGTCCCTCGTCTAACAGCCTCCGTCTGATCTCCTCCAGCTCCTCCTTCTCTCTCTTCCTGTCACGCTCGTCCGCCTCCATCTCCTTCTCTCGGTCTCTGAGACGCTTCTGCAGCGCACTGCCCCTAGGGGTCACACCGAAAATAACAGCCTTCAGAACAATGGCCACAGCTGCAGTGTGCTGCTACGAGTCAGATTTGGGTCACGCAGCATCTGCTGCTACTTGTTAGTGTTTTTACATGTTTACACAGAGCAGTAAAATAAATACAGAAAGGTTTAGTCATCTGGAATTTATCACATTTCTGTAGTTGTTTGAACAGATTTGGTGTCATAAACATGATTAAAATCCTCCTTACAGAGAGGCACATGTAAGCATGTATTTTTGACGTTAAGCCGACACCGTAGCTTCGTTTGTTCTTGTTGCTCACCTGTAATACTTGGGGTCGTCTCTGTCATCGTCATAGTCTTCAAGAAACTCTTTCAACCGTTTGCCTTCTTTTATCTAAAGGACCGTGAAGACAAAAGGACCGAGCTGAATTTCTTCAGGATAATAACTATTTATTCTTACACATTTGATTGTCTGACTCATAAAATATTTTGGACACGCAAAAAAACACGACCCCATGGAAGGCTCTTTTTGCAGCACAATAACCTGAAAAAGGGGTTAAAAGTTATAAGTTGAAGCTCAAATTAACAGGTTTTGGTAGATTTCAGGACAAACCAGCTGATATCCTGGCTTGATAAGTGACTACAGTGACTACAACGCCTCAGCGGTCACCCAGCGTCTTCTCACCATCTCTCGTCGTCGCTCATCTTCCCTCTCGGCCTCCTTGGCATAATCACGGCCCTTCTTCCTTTCTCTGAGCTCCCAGTTTTTTAGACGCTGAAATAACATCAACGTCACAATCACACACACAAAAAACACAACACCACACATATCTATCCCAGCCCAAGTTAAGAGACAAACACATTAAATGTTACATGCTAAAAACTAAATTTAACCTTTAAAGATTTAAATGTAAAAAAAAAAAGCAACAACAACAAAACATTTTGTGTGTATTTATGCAGTACTTGACTCTTTTCCTACCTCCTGATAGGCTGCTTCCTTGTCTCTGAGTTTCCTCTCCAGCTTCCTGCGTTCGTACGCCTCCTCTTCGTCCTCTTGGTCTCGCTTCTTTTCTCTATCTCGACTCACCTCCCTTTAAAATCAAAGTTAGAGACACTTCAATCTCATTTGGGGCAAAAAAAAAGTATTTGCAGAAGCATCAAGCTGCTCATTAAGCTCTGTATATGCCCACACAGTGCTGAGAAGAGGAGTTCATATCAGCCCTAATGGGGGACAAAGGCTCCTAACAGGACTTTTAGCGCCCCCCGAAATTTTTGATTGATTTCTTGAATCCCACACTGTCAACTTTTTGTTGTTGTTGTTGCTTCACCTGGATCGGCTGCGGTCAACGCTCCTGTCGCGGCTTCTGTCTCTCTCCCAGTCTCTGTCCCGCTCTCTTTCTCTGGTCCTACGGTCGCGGTCTTTGTCCCTGTCCTTCTCCCGCTCTCTGTCTTTCTCCCGCTCTCGGTCTCTCTCCCGCTCCTTCTCTCGCTCCTTCTCCCGCTCGCGGTCCCGCCGCTCTCTTTCCCGCTCCCGCTCTTTTTCCCGATCCCTCCTCTCCTTCTCAAACTCCAGCCGCTCCTTCTCCCGCTTGTCCTTCTCCTCCTCTAGTTTCTGCAGAGCAAAACACAGACAGGTTCAGCTGATGCCACGCGACGCCCGGTCAGTCTCTGCAGGCAATTTAAGACTGTGCACAGATCAAGTGGTTTCCAGACTTTGAGAGGTTTCAGGGGAACATGCCCTACGCTAGTCGGTGCAAAGCTTGTACGAGAAGCAGCAATCTTAACTGGGAAAAAAACCTGGAACAATCAAAAGGCTCTCCCTCACAGAGAGACAGCTTCATCATTCATCTAAAGCATTACAATGCAATGTGTTGCAGCATAAACTACCGTTTAGCAAGGATGTAACTGGAAACCACTTTAATGGCCATAAAGATCTGTGAAGCATGTTCAACTTGAGGCCTTCATAACGAGAAAAACGCGTCAAAAGACAATGCTTTTTCTCTTCTTAAGAGTCCTCCTCTCAGAACAAGGAAAACAAAAACAGAAAACAGGCATCAGTCTTTTGGTGAACTAGTTGTTTGTGACTTACAGGTGTTGAACTATGGACTCAGCCCTTCGCTGCCCCTACAAGCCTTTTAAGTTAGGCCTGGGAGGAAAGCAGGTCACACGGTATACAAGGGAAAAATGTTATGGGATTCTGTCTTTCTTAAGCATCATCATTTTCATCATCAACAACAGCCTTTATTTGAAAGGGTAACATGGCATTCGAAAACAGTGCTAAATCAAGAAATGAACATCATGAACATCAGTTACTTTTCTGCACAGATAAATGAAATTGTAGAAGCGTTCTTACCCCTGCAGAAGTCTTCAGCAGCTCTTCATGACTCATTATCCACACACACACACACACACACACACACACACACACGCACACACACGCACACACGCACACACACACACACACACACACACACAAACTCTGCCTTTATGCTCATTACACACAAGGCTTCGAGGTTAATTTCACCACATTTGTAGATAAAAATAGCATCTGGTGCAGAAAGATGGTGTTGTTCAACGTGTTGCATTTAGGGCACTTACATTTGTGCTGTTGAGAAGACGCAGTTTAATGTCACTATTATCTCATCTCAGCTTTAACAGTCATGTGCGACCGCAGACAGTCATCTGGTCTTCAGCAACAAACACGGACTAACTGAAAGCCTTGGGGGTAATGCAACTCGAGAGAAGGAAATATATGATGACACGACAAAGAAGATGGCACACGTTAGCATCTTTTGAAAAGTTATGGCTCTCCGTTTAAGTATTACGACTTATTGCTGAAGGGCCTGATTCTAGTAGCAATTGCTTTTATTAATTTCATGTCAGGTGTCTATTTACATCCGTTTGAGCATCTTTTCACTTACCTCTGTGGGGTCTACCAGGACTTGCTAAAATACTTGACATGGTTCAAAGCAGAAAATGTTCTTACAATAGTTTCCCTAGTAGCGCCATGCAGTCTACCAGTAACACTCGTCGTCATTTTCGTTGATTTAGTCAAATTGTTTTTCAGAATTGTAACTCATCAAGTCCACAGTAAGAACTTGTAAATGTGCAGCTCTGCGCTTTATTGTTTTAGATTCAGTCTCTGCAGGACTTTGTTTTGGCCAAAGTTTAGATAATGCTTTTTCTTCAACCCGTTGAAACTCAAGCAGGTTTCTGGGCGTTTTGTGCTCCTGTCACATGTTTACTCGCTGTGGGCTCATTATTTATCGCACCAACAGGGCATGCACCTCTATGGAAACAGCACAGTCATGGCTAGCAGTAGGGAGAACTCAAAAATGTCTTTTGTAAAAGTATAACACGGTAATGTCATAAATCATTAAAGAAGAAAAACTTGCCTTGCATTTGTTTGATAATCATTTTAACCAAAAACAGGGAAAAGATGGGATCTATAAGACAACATTTTTCAGGATGCCCACAAGTGTTCCCAACAAAGGAACAACGGGGCTCCACATGTTGGACTATTTGCAATTTTACAACCTCTACAAACCTTTCCATCGTATCCCCTTTGTGCTACCATCTACAGTTCAGTGGAAAATTCAAAGAATTTTTGTCATGTGATTGTAAGTCTCAGCCGAATCATTCAAGGCTTCTCAGTGGCTCTGAGCAGCGCACTGTTTTGGGTTTTATACAAAAGCTGGATCTGGATTTTTGGCAAAATTATAAACGAGACGCGTAGAATAAAGTGATCTCAATGAAATATTTTAAGCTTCGATTTGGTCATTTTTGTATAGTCTGTGCACATAATTAGTTCAGGGACCATCGTAAGTTTGAAAACCCAATGATAATTCCTATTTTCAGTTTCTGGCTTTGATAAATGACACAATATTTGGAGATTTCTTAAAGAAAACACATCTTTCAACCCTTCCAGCAGGTTTTTGGATTCAGAGGGTTAAAGAATAAAAGAGAACCGTGTCTTTAACATTTATCCAGTGCAGTTTTTAAATAGATGGATTAACTCACTGATCTATCTTGCAAGACAGAAAAACTGAGGCAGAGAGAGTGAGACACTGATGCAAGAGAGGGAAGAAAGAAACCACACAACAACACATACAGAGGGCACGCACCTTATCTGTCTTCAGATCATCGTCCTGCTGTGGATAGGGCGCCCCCGCCCCACACTAGCATTATTAATGCTACAGCCAAAGTCACTGCAGTGGTTATTGAGTCCTTGTGCTTCAACATGAACACCATTGAGACAGACCATAATTTGCAGAGGACTCGCACAGGTTCACTGACTCTCCAGCTTTCCAGGGAACCGCCAATGGTGTCATGAAGTCAGAATCAGGTAGGGAGGTGTCGGGAGTCAAATGGTTGGCTGAATAAAAAGGACATCACAGGCCCAGGCCAGCACACACAAAAAAAGAGAAGTGCAGTTGCCCCAATGCAAGTCCTCAAGAGGGGGACGCCCAGTATATGAATATAGTAAATGAAGGCTGATACTTACATCCTATCCAGGCAACTTTTTCCAAAGCTCTGAGATTCATCTTGCTTTAGTCACCATATGATCACTATCATAATGGTGGGGTTTAATGAATAGATTAGCTTTTAAGTAACTTTACATCGTCTCCATGCATTTTTGTGTGATGAATGAAGAAATGGGTCTATAATGGTCACACCTAGGTAGATAGTTTCACTACGGTGGTCACAGGTGTCAAATCAGGCCTGAGAAAGGTGACAAGAACACTAGCTGTCTGCCTACTTGTGTCGTTTGAACACTGAACATCAAACATTTCATATGGTATAGGGCGCATTAATATGTTTGGTAGTGTAAATTTTAAGGACTGCCAATCAGGAGCACAGTATGCATGTTACTGAGATCAAGTAAAGTGGTTAATGTGTCAGCTAAATGTGAAAGCTCTAGGAGTGAACTATGTGAGCAGCTGCTGTCCAAAACCTGTAATGTCAACTACAAGATCGAAGAAGCCACTTTACCTTGTGAGTGTCACGAAATTTACTAATCTCTCTGGAAATCAGGTCTCTCTTGTCCTCCTCCATGTCAATAGTGTTAATGTCATCCTGTTGCAAAAAAGGAGGGAAGAGTCATTTCTCAGGATGAAATAACAATGTTCACTTACACGTCTAAATTCCAACAGAACGGTGGTACAACGTATACAAGTTAAGAATGAATAAATGGATACCTCTTCTTTTTTCTCCTTTTTTCTCTTTCGGCGCTGAGATTCGTCATCCTGAGAAGGTGCATTAAGTTCAGCAGCATATTCCCGCATCAATCCATCAATGGCACCTTTGACAATCTGATCTTTCTTCTTTGTGTCCTCGTCGAGAACTTCTTCTTCATCGTCTCCTCCATCTTCAGCCTTCTTATTCTGCCAATACAGAATTTTTTTTTTTTAGTTTAGGGGTCACTGTGTAATTTAGCCGCTGCAGGTAATAAACATCTATCTGAACAAATCTGAGATGTGTGCAGAGATTCAGAGGTTTGGACTGAGGCTAAATGCATGATGGATGCCTGAAGTGTCAAATACAGACACACTGATCAAGCTTATAACCAGCAATGCTAATTCCCGAGAACAAATTCGTACCCCGTTCGCAGTCTTCTTCTTGGCCTTCCATTCATCTAGCTGAGCTTTGGTCTTGGCATCCACCTTCACCAGCAGGCTTTTGTCTCCAATCTGCAGGTCATGAAGCAGCCGCAAAGCTCGCAATGTGGACTCTGGCTCTTTGTACTCACAGAAGCCAAAAGCTGCAAAAGATATCGACATAGAAATAGACATGAAGGCAGATTTAAATAGCAAATTAATTGAGTAAATTATGGTCAATTTTAAGCAAAATAATCTTTTGAATTTAGAGCCAATCGCCCAAGTTAGCCATGGATGAGCTGATGATTATTGCTCTGTGCCTTATAACTTACCTTGAAGCTTGCCAGAGGCTCCTTGGACTCTCTTCCAGCTTAGAACAATTCCACATTTCTATAACATGAGCACAAAGAGAGAACGAGTTAAAAACTCATGGAGAAATGAAAAATGATACACAAGTCACAATTTCAACAGTGACTGCACAATTTTCACAGTTGAAATTCAATGACTATTAACATGTATGGCATTAGTACATAAAAAGAGCAAATTCATAATTTCTGTGTTTCTGGTAAGATTTGGTAGATATGACGGAGGATAGAAGAATCGTATCGGTCTGCTATTTCCAGGCCCAGAACATAATACTTTTGGATCACATAATTGTGACTTGACAAAGATTTGTAATCACTTTTCTCCCCCTTACCGCCAGCAGCTGTCTGATCAGCATGTCTGAAGCTTTCTCTGATATATTCCCTACAAACACGGTGGTGGTGGGTCCGCTGTTCTCGTCGTTTTCTTTGGCTCGCAGAGCAGCAATGTCCTTCTTATGCATTGGAGGTTTACTGACCACTGCCAAGGAAGGAACCATTACTGTAGACGTGGGCGTCATGATGCTCATGTGAACTGGGATCATTGGTGTTCCTGCAACAGACAAAGAAAATATACATCAACTCCAGACAAAACAGCAAGGAATTTAAAACATTTAAAAGAAATGTAAATTGGTGTACTTTCTTAAAATGTAGGTTTCTCTAAAATCTGGGACTGTCTGGTAACAAGTCCACCTTCATCTAACCTGAAGCTTGCTAGTATGCCACCTCCAATAATAGCATGGCTATGCAAGGGCTATGTTTAACACGCGTGTTTCAGGTTTTATGCCGTCATGCACATTTACGTTGGACAGTTGTGTGCTTACCTGTGGGGAAGCCCGCATACTGAGGGGGCATCCCAGGAGGGGGCAACAACGGCCGGTTTAAATGAGGGGGGAAGGACATTGTGGATGTGAATCAGACCGACCTGATGAATGAACAAGGACACCTATTAGCACTCTACACATATGTTGAACTCATACTTTGAGGAAGTCCTCCAAACAATATAATTTCACCATTACAAATACAGTTTGAACAATTACAAGCGTAGGTTTCTTTTGGTTGCACGTGCCCTGAGGAAGATCCTGCCATGTTGCGTCGGTATTACGCAATAGTACGCAAGTCCAACATCTATTTGTGACGTAGACAACCCGACTGTAACAATATATGAACTTTGGAGAGTGACGTCCGGTAACTTCATATCGAAAAGTCACACACCAAATATATAGTGAAATTGTTGTCCGTGCCGTCGCCAAATAACTGGAGGTAAATACTACAAAAAAATAAAAACATGTTAAACTTAGCAGGGTAGTTAGCTAAAGCTAGCACAGAGCACGCTACCGAGCCCCGGCAAAGCAAAATTAGGCTACAGCTGGTTACCTAACAAGCAAAACTCACTTTAGCGGGCTAAACCTGGGTTCGGAATGAAGGTGAAAATGTCCATATACACATACCCCAAATCTGGTGGCGTGTGAAGGGATTAAAACTGCTATCAGAAGATTAATAATTCCGAAAATCTCTCTACGCGCCGAACGTTGGCCTAGCACACGAGCTAGTCGCGGGCCCTCAAAAACATCGACGCAAGCGCTTTACGTACCAGACCACGTGCGCGCTTGTTTTGTGTATCGGGACGTTGCCGCCGGACGGAGTTAGAAAATATGAGCGAGTACTGCACTAACCGTGCTACTAATAGTAGTACAAGTACATCGCCACTATTAAGACTAATAACACCAATTAGAATAATAATAATAATAATAATATTATAGAATAATAATATTATAGAATAAAAATAGCAATGCTATTATTATTGTTGTTAATATTATTATTCCATGGCACTCAGAACTCGGTCGAGTCTATCACCTCTGCAAATATACGTCTAACATTAATATTTATTTTGTATTATTATCTTCAAAAACCCTCTGTTTTAATGTGGTTGTTTTATTGTTATTATATTCGATCATTCATCTTGTTCTTGGGTTTGTTTGTTTGTTTATTTGTTGTTGCTAAATGTGATTTTTTTTTTTTAACCCTGTATTATGTGTATGTATTAACAAAAGCGTATTGGGACCATGGTGTTGTTAAACTTTCAGTTTGACAGTTAATATTAACTAATAAACACCAAACCGCTCTTAAATATGAAATGTGCTGGGTCATTGCTTGGTTGCATCAATTACCATTTGAATAACTGCATATCTATTAATTAAATGATGTAACTAAACAATCAGCTCCTCCTTTTTGAAATAACTGTTTTTCTCCAAACATCAGTGTAACCCTTGCATATGTTAGTTGTCTTTTGATTTGTAGAAAGTATGAAAACAGTCAATTTTGCCCGTTTTTAATAATTATATTATTCCAATAGGGGCCCTCAGTAACTTCTTTAACCTAGCAAATAAGAATTGTACCAATATATTGTAATAATATCAATTTCTTTATTAAAATGAACCCTGCTGGCTGCAACTGGTATAACTGTACAAAAGTGTTTACTTTAATGTAATAAATATACCATAAGTCCAAGTAGTGCTACAACAGATGTATTTTTAGGTCCATTTTAATTCGAGCAAACTGTTGGGTGTTTGGTTACCATGGTGTTTGGGTTGTTGGTAGGTAGGATGGTCTTTCCAACAGCAGCTGTGCAGCAAAGGGCTGCATCTGACAAGCCGGTGACGTCACTTTTAGGCGGGTTTTTTTTCGTGGAAAGTGCTAGAAGAAACGAAGCGCACCCTCTCGGTTTTACATATCCCTCCACCAGGTTAAATAGATCCACAGTCCTTGTTGATTTTCTCGAAAAAAAAAACACAACGTACCAGTGATTTATACTTACTAGATTTCTTAATTAGATGCAGATAATTATGCCTCGATAGTATATAATGTCAGCTGGAGAGCCTGGTCCGTCACCAAAAATGTGGTCTCTGAGTAAAACTGTGCTTTTGGTTTATACTGCCACAAGATGGCAGCAATGATGCGCTGAGCTCTGAGCTCAGGGATGTAATTTATCAGTTATATTGCTGTATTTACCAAATTATAAATTTTCTTTACCTGACGGCGCTTTAAGGTACACATAGCTGAAGAGTCTTAACAAATTACCTTTGTCTTGTAAATTACAAGTAATGGTTGCACATCACCTACAGGGGGATTTTTGGGGGGATTTTACTTGTATTTAAAACATGTTACAACCCACTGGATGTTTTGGTTATAATTGCTTGACTATATCCATAACCATGTTTGTGTACTACCTCTTTTGAAGTCCATGTCAACAGTTCATTTGGTTTCAACTCACTATGTTGTAACTTCTTAAAATTGCAGTTTTGTAGATGGTCTTTTGCTCACAGGCTGGATTTAGTGGGAGACGGTGCGCCGCGGATGGATACGGCCGCACACCGAAACGCATGTGTATAAAGATTCCGGTCTATTAAAAGGAAGTCCCTTTCCATTTCCCTGCGTCAGAGAGCACAAGGGACAATATATTGGTGGCATTTTATTCAAGAAAAATCAACGAAATCAACAAGGTATGTTCGCAAATGTTTTGCTGTCGTCTTGCATACATTATATTGCTTTATTATTTGAGTTTTACTCGCCCTTCTCCGAAGCATTCAGCGAGTGTAGTCACGATGAGAGCTCGTGAGTCACGACGATAACCTTAGCATCAAAACGTGTCCGAGGCCACAGCTGGCACATGGACGGCTTCACTGCTGTTCGGATGGATGATCCAGGAGGCTTCGTCTGGACACGGTGGGCGCTTGTTGTTCTGCCCGACCGTGTGAAGCCGAGATGTGTCGATGCGGCACCCCGCAGCAGGCCGGCTTCTACCGCGGCAGGTGTGGTGAAGATGACAGCACCGAGTCGGTTTCTTTAACGGACCTCGGTTAACCGTGATGGGAATTTAAAGTCCGTCTAACTGGGTCGGGTCACGCAACGGAACAGATCCATTTAAAATGTAAATATTTAAGTCAAGCTGAGGTTATTACGGTTGATGCAGTTGTCGGTAACGTGAATGCTAGTCGGTGTGCGCTGACGTTCATTTTGAGCTGTTACGCATCGAGATGAACGCGATGTGTTCACGAACACCCTCGTGGCTTTTGATTTATTCACCTCGCCGTCCTAAATCAGAAATACTTGTTCTGGCTGCTCTTCGCTTCATGGGATGAGTCTGCTTTCTTCACTCTGTGGCTTTTAACGACACCCTAATTGCCGTTTTGCTGACCAGTGAACGTGCGGTGCCGCATTTCGTGCCGGGTTCGTTTATTTCCGTCTCGCCGTGCCTCAGCACGTGTCTGCGGGGTCCATTGTCTGTCGGTCGACGCCATGTTGGTTAACGGCCACTTCCGTCGATACGGAGTAACAGGATGGCAGCTTTCCAATCTTCCTGAAACCTGACTGTGACTTGGATCGAATTTGTGATGCCGCAATATGAGAAACGAAACTAAAATGATTTGCGCTTTGAAGCGGGGTAAATTCCACACGAGGAAAACGCCACGTTTAGCCTATGAAGCTGTATGATTTTAGTCCTCTGTTGACATTCAGTGCTTTGTTTATCAGCCCCTAAAACTGATGCGTTTGATTTCCATCTGTAAACATTTAAACTCAAAGCATTTTGCTGTCCTGATTTCTTCCTATGCAGATGCCTGAAGAAATGCACCAAATGGAGGAGGCTGAGACCTTTGCCTTTCAGGCAGAGATCGCTCAGCTGATGTCCCTGATCATCAACACCTTCTATTCCAACAAAGAGATCTTCCTCAGGGAGTTGATCTCCAATGCCTCTGATGTAAGTATGCAGGATCTGGGTGTTTACGTATAAGGCTGGGAGATAGATATGTTTGATCATACTGTGATATGAGACTAGATATTGACTTGGATTGTGCATGTCTTGATAATGGTTGTCTCTTCTCTTTTTAAAGGTTGCGTTACAGTAAAGTGATGCCATTTTCTGCACTTAGCTGTTCTATTATTTGCCTTCACCCACTTAGTCAATATTTCTACATTACTGGAAATTATTTATCAAAAACCTCCTTGTGTACATATTCTTGTGGAAGCCCCAATGATCATCCATATCGAGGTTTTTGTTTAAAAAAAAAAAAAATCATGATAATGGATTTTGTTCATATTGGTTGGCCCAATTACTTTTTATAGCTATGCATCAATTTACTTTAAAATTGGACTGGACTGAGATCCACAAGCTTTTCAATGCCCTTGTACACTTTCACCTGAACAAATAAATCTTTTTTGAATTGTTGGTCATTTTATTATCAGTTTTTATCAAGGCCATTTTTGTGCTTCTGCTTTGCTTTCAAGAGCATTGGTGTTTCTAGAACATATTACAGCTTGTCAATTTGTTTTTAGGCTCTGGACAAAATCCGCTATGAAAGCCTGACTGAGCCTTCCAAGATGGACAGCGGCAAGGATCTGAAAATTGAAATCACCCCCAACAAAGCTGACCGCACCCTGACTCTCATCGACACTGGAATCGGCATGACCAAAGCCGACCTGATCAACAACCTGGGTACCATCGCCAAGTCTGGCACCAAGGCCTTCATGGAGGCCCTGCAGGTACTACAGGGGAACACAATGTAAACATGTGAATATTATGGTATGAGGCTGTAACGGCTGCATGTAACCATAGATGCGTCTTAAACTTGCCTCAGAAAAGTGATGGATTTGCATTCACAGTTTATTGTGAGACAGAAGTTACGTGCTGTTAGTTGACCTTGCATAATTGTGTTTTCTAGGCTGGAGCTGACATCTCCATGATTGGTCAGTTTGGTGTGGGTTTCTACTCCGCCTACCTTGTTGCTGAGAAAGTGGTTGTCATCACCAAGCACAATGATGATGAGCAGTACGCCTGGGAGTCATCTGCTGGCGGTTCCTTCACAGTCAAGGTCGATACCGGTAGGTGTCCTGGCACCATTACAGTAACGGACCATTGGGGGTGGCGACATCTCTAAGAACTGCTGCTTGATTTGAATATCTTTCATGCACTTAAAGTTTGATGTGCTGCAGCACATTTATGCTGTTTTCTGTAGCAGCAACAACTATTTATTTGAAAGCTTTGTTGATGATCTATTGATCATTTGAATAACAATTGATTGAAATTTGTCAATAAATCAATAGTTACTTGCAACACTTGGTTTGCATTATTCAGCAAAGTCATTGAGGGGCCGAAACATTAAATGCTGAAAATATCCGAAATTTAGTTTTTAGTGTGCTAATGGCTGTACACTTGTTCACAGGTGAGCCCATCGGCCGTGGAACAAAGATCATCCTCCACCTGAAGGAGGACCAGACAGAGTACATTGAGGAGAAGAGGGTCAAGGAGATTGTCAAGAAGCACTCTCAGTTCATCGGGTACCCAATCACCCTGTTTGTAAGTGTTCAGTTGGACAAAACGCGTTGCCACCTTTTGTGTTGTTTGAAGCTAGTTGAAATTGTTGGCGTCTCGGTGGCATTAAAATAGAGAAACTTTGATTCGCAGGTGGAGAAGGAGCGTGACAAGGAGATCAGCGACGACGAGGCAGAGGAGGAGAAGGCAGAGAAGGAGGAGAAAGAGGAAGGTGAGGACAAGCCAAAGATCGAGGATGTGGGCTCGGACGATGAAGAGGACTCCAAAGACAAGGACAAGAAGAAAAAGAAGAAGATCAAGGAGAAGTACATCGATCAGGAGGAGCTGAACAAGACCAAGCCCATCTGGACCAGGAACCCAGACGACATCACGAACGAGGAGTACGGCGAATTCTACAAGAGTCTGACCAACGACTGGGAAGATCACCTGGCTGTCAAGGTAAAGTGGGAAATACAAAAGCAGCTCTTGCATGTGTCCCTCGGCCTGAACTGGGCAAAAACAGTGAGACTAAAGTGAATGCTTCCCCTTTGCAGCACTTCTCTGTGGAGGGCCAGCTGGAGTTCAGGGCTCTGCTCTTCATTCCCCGCCGTGCACCCTTCGACCTCTTTGAGAACAAGAAAAAGAAGAATAACATCAAGCTGTACGTCAGGAGAGTCTTCATCATGGACAACTGCGAAGAGCTCATCCCCGAGTACCTGAGTAAGTTATCTGCTTTTGCCCCTTTGGTCTTAAGCTGAAAGAATACTTCCCAACCAACATGGCCCTCGTTGATTTTTAAATGCAAAGCTGCAATATCAACTGAAGCGTGTGTTTACGACAGACTTCGTCCGTGGTGTCGTGGACTCTGAGGACCTGCCCCTCAACATCTCCAGAGAAATGCTGCAGCAGAGCAAAATCCTCAAGGTCATCCGCAAGAACATCGTCAAGAAGTGTCTGGAGCTCTTTGCTGAGCTGGCTGAGGACAAGGAAAACTACAAGAAGTTCTACGAAGCTTTCTCCAAGAACATCAAGGTATCCAATAGTGTCCTGGGCTGCTTTGTTTTTTATTTTTAAAGAATCATCAAAATTCAGTTTTTAATAAAAGATCCTCTTCCTTGTTGCACTCCTGCTGTCGTCAGTGCATCACCATGGATTCGTAAGGTCTACTCTCTCAAGTGGTTGTTTTATCCTCTAGCTTTCCAGGGCAGTGTCGTCGTAGCTTGTAGTTATTGCAGATTCCTAAAACCCTCCACATAGCTGAAGAATAATTCTCTGTATAATCTCATGAAGCAGTGCTTTGCCAAGTTAAGTGAGCACAACTGTAGTGTGTACTACACCTGGTGCAGTGCTTGCGTGCTGTAGACTACTCTCTTCGGGTGCATTATGCTGCATCGGACTGACATAAGATGAAAGTATTGAATTTCCAAGCAACTTTTTCACTTACGGGACCTGCATAAAGATGCCGGTTTAATATAGGCAGCTCCACCTGATTGCACTCAGACTGTCTTTCAAAATCCTGGATAAACTGTGAATAACTGTAATTTATTATCCGTCTGTAGCTCGGCATCCACGAGGACTCTCAAAACCGCAAGAAGCTGTCCGAGCTCCTGCGTTACCACAGCTCCCAGTCTGGAGACGAGACAACCTCCCTCACAGAGTACCTGACCCGCATGAAGGAAAACCAGAAGTCCATCTACTACATTACCGGTGAGTTTGTCTTGTAGAAAAGCTGTTTTTTTTTTTTTTTTTTTTTTATGATGCCTTAATGGTTTTTAAAACAATACAAGGAATCTTGTAAAGAAATCTTGCTGAAATAATTTGCTCACTTTTGACCCTCCTTTCTTTTTCCTTGGTAGGTGAGAGCAAGGATCAGGTTGCCAACTCTGCTTTCGTCGAACGTGTCCGCAAGCGTGGTTTCGAGGTTCTGTACATGACTGAGCCCATCGACGAGTACTGTGTCCAGCAGCTGAAGGAGTTTGATGGCAAGAGCCTGGTCTCCGTCACCAAAGAAGGACTGGAACTGCCAGAGGATGAGGAGGAGAAGAAGAAGATGGAGGAGGACAAGGCCAAGTTCGAGAGCCTCTGCAAGCTCATGAAGGAGATCCTTGACAAGAAAGTGGAGAAGGTCAGTGATCTTCATGAGCTGTGAATTGAGATGGGGGGTTGGTGTCTTCTTAATTCTGAAGGATTTAGGTTTTTAACCTTCACAACTGCAGTTGACGGTGTTTTGTTTGGCAACAGGTTTCCTAATTGGTCCAAACTAGTGTTGTGGTGAGTTCTCGCTGCGTCGAGGTGGCCACTGAGGCCTGCAGTGGTATCAAGTGTGGCCTGAATGATTTTTGCTACTCGTGTGTTCAAGAGGATTGTGTGGAGATGCTGAAAGTCCAAAACCTAACTCGCTACGAATGTGACTGTATTACTGACCTAACCGATGCCCGTGTTTCAGTTTGCGCATTTTATTTTACAGAATGAGAAGATGAAACTTCTTGCACTCAAAGTTTAATAGTTGGCCAGAATTGTGTGCAAATGTATTTTAAAGTACTGTAAATTAGTAAAATGTTGGCTTCCTCGTGCTGGTGTGTTAATTCTAACAATTGTTCTGCATGCTTTATTAACTCGAGTTTGAATTTTTAAATAGGTCCGCCTGCTGTTGAAGCTCTGCATGCTGCCGTTATGTTCTCTTTAATCTCAACGTGTTCTGTCTCCTCCAGGTGACCGTGTCCAACAGACTGGTGTCCTCACCCTGCTGCATTGTGACAAGTACTTATGGGTGGACGGCCAACATGGAGAGGATCATGAAGGCCCAGGCACTCAGGGACAACTCCACCATGGGCTACATGATGGCCAAGAAGCACCTGGAGATCAACCCTGACCACCCGATCGTGGAGACGCTCCGGCAGAAGGCCGACGCCGACAAGAACGACAAGGCTGTGAAGGACCTCGTCATCCTGCTGTTTGAAACCGCGCTGCTGTCTTCAGGCTTCTCCCTGGACGACCCACAGACCCACTCCAACCGCATCTACAGAATGATCAAACTCGGCCTGGGTAAGGACGCACTGCAGATCAATAAGACGCAATTATGCCTGCTTGTATTGACATCGATAAATGACGGGATCCTTCGTACCCGTAGGCATCGACGACGACGAGGTTCCCACAGAGGAGGTCACCACTTCATCCGTCCCAGACGAGATTCCTCCCCTAGAAGGCGATGGCGAAGATGACGCTTCACGCATGGAGGAAGTCGATTAAACTGACCGCCCTCCCCCTCAGATTTCTAATACTTTAGCCTCACTTTCCAATTGTTCATCCTTTAAAATTGCAGTAACTGCAAAACAAATAGTCATTCATGTTGTGTGGTGGACCAGTGTTGCTCTCGAGCATTTTGCTGCAAAACCTTTTAAGAAAAGCAGTTTTGTTTTTTTGCTGTAAAAGTTCATGGTGACAGCACATTTGTTTTAACGAGTACCCTGTTGCACTGAGTTTTAAATGTTGGAGTGGTAACTGTGTGAACATGGGAATGGTACATTCCATTATCAGATCGGGTCTGGGGAGGTTCTGTTCATGTGCAACACTGCACGCTGCATGGAGAGAGGACTGTATGATTCCTTTGCCTGAGTCCAGGCTTGTCTGTATTCCAAGTCTTGTTTTGCAAAAAATTAAAAGATGTAATACCTTATGTTGTCTTGTTGTATATTTGCGAGTTGGTATTTTAGGAAGCATTTAACTATAAAGATTTGGGAAGTTATTTAAATATTTCTATCAGTCCACATTGTTCCCCCAAATGACCACTAGATGGAGATGTACAAAAGTTTCAAGTAGGATACCAAAATCACATTTTGAGGTCAAAACTCAGAAACTACACTTGTACTAAGAGCTGTTCCACATCACAAGTGCCCATGGACACTTCAGATACCCAAACAAAAAAAATGTTCCTGTGACAACATGAAACATTACATCGCAAACAAGAACTTTTATCTCCTGAGCTGCAGGACTATAACAACACAACCTGGCTACAACTAAAATCAGTCACAACTGAGGCCTGCTGCCTGAATCAAAATTCAGGTTTGTTCAACTTGATGGTGGAAGAAGCATTTAAAGTACCACAATAATTGCTTGACTAGAAGTAAAGTCTGCCGTTCTAAACTTAAGTAAAAGTATTATCAGTATAATTTACTCAGTATCAAAAGTACTCTGCAGTAAAATGATCCCCGTCAGTGTTTTACTGTTGAATGTGTTTTTGGATTCTTTATACTGGTGCATTAATGTGCAATTTTAAATGTGTACAATTGTACATTTAATCTACAGTAATGCTTTATATTCTATTCAATCATGTTTGTTGAATTGTAGTCCTGTGAGAACCAAGTGAGCTCAGGAAACAGTCCTGTTTTCACCTTTGTGCCATTTTAATCCAAGTAGGTTTTTTAGTTTATGAAAAATAATTTTCTCAGCTGGTGAAGAAACATTGAATCCTTCAGTTTATTAGAAACATTCAAATTTAAAGACATCAAATTTGGAGATACGTGGTTTTCACTGGACAGAAAGGGGGTTAAAAATTTTTTTTTAACTTCAAGGTAACTTGTAACTACAGCTGTCAGAGTGGTAGTGGAGTATCAACTACAAGATTTGCCTCTGAGGTTAAGTGGAGTAGAAGTATAAAGTTGCATAAAATAGTACTTTTGAATTTGTACTTATGTACTACTTGAGCAAATGTACTTTGTTATATTCCACCAGAACTCAAAAGCCACGGACATTTTACTAAATTATAATAAAAGTTGAATAATTTAGTCTCACCGACATGAGTAATTTCTCTAAAGGGGAAAAACTACCCAACAACTGCCTGTTTCTCCATATAACGCACCTGAATGCACCTGTTCATGCAACTTTAAAACACGTGTACTTAATAGATTTTATTTCTCAAAATTTCCAACAGGACATTTTTTAATTTCCAATACACAGTAAATAATGCTAATCTGACTATGAATGTAGCGTTACAAACAGCACGTGGACGGATCGCCGTTATGCAGACACCCACTGAAGGCACGGGTTTCTGTCATGTGTGAGGCATCACCTGCTGAACTCTCGGGGAGGGGGGAATATATAAAGTGTGTAGTTTTCCTGGAAGTCATGTGTTTTTCATACAGATTTGAGGGGGTGGCAGCAGCATTTGCTCCTGTCAGTAAAATGGTGACATGTGGGTGTCTGTCCGTCCTGAACGCTCACTCGCTCCAGTCAAAGTGATCGTGGGGAAATTGATCTGTGTCAAACAGAAACCGATAAATGACACCTTTTACGCCTTCTTAACTTGACCACCTTCTTAAAGCTTTTGCTGTGTGTGCAAGTACTGATCACGTTCTGTAAATACATGTAGAATTGATGCTTTCAGGGACAATTATTCTGTTGGTTAATGCATATCAAAAGTCATATATTTAATCTGTCCTGACAAAGAAGAATATGCTAAATGTACTCGGTAATGTTGAAGTGACACACACATGACTGTTAAACATCTCATTTAAAACTGTTGGTATTAAAGCTGATGTATGCAATTTTCTGTAACACCTTTAACCACAGATTTCTGCACCTCCTCTCGGCTCATTCAGGCTTTAGAAAGTCTCGAGGCCAATCACGTGGGGTTATCAGTTGGGAGCGAGGCCCAAAGTTAGAAGGGTGTGTTTGGCTGCAACGCACGCTTGATGTTTAGCTCTGATTGACAAATGTTTATATTAACTTATATCTATTTCATTCGATTTTTATCATCTCTATTTTCTTGCTTCTTTCTTGCTTGTTTTTAGAGTCTGTCTGTCTGTCTCCTGTTATCAGGCTGTTAATCATTTGTGAAGCACTTTAAACTGCACTATCCTGTATGAAAAGTGACTTGAATAAAGTTTAATTGATTGATTGGTTGAAGTGAAATGCTCACGTCCTCTAATTATGTGAATTATTGTTGTGATAACTGTTTTTTAGACTTAAAAGTCATTTGGAAATTAGAAAAAGGAAAAAGTTGGTAGTAACAGCGGCATTAAGTTTCATGTTTTAGGTTGGTGAAATGTTGCAGAGAAGATGGATGGATGTCTTTTTTTAGAATATTGGGTTGAAGTTGAAATAAAATGGTTTTTAATGCAAATAAGACAAATTAGGAAACGTGACCTTAAAGGACCATCCTAGTCTGTACTGCAGCAACAGCTCTGTCTGATTCAGCGCTTGTGGAAATTTCCTGGTAAGGTTACCAAGAGTCAGCAGAGGTTTCCCTCCTAGGTTGAAAGGTGCATCTGGTCTAACCATTTTTTTTTGTTTTTATAAACAACAGGACTTCCTTTGGAAACATTTGCCTCCCCTGTGTAAATCTGTTCTCAGCCCACATATGCCTGAGTGCATTAATTCGGGGGGGTTCCTGGTGTTTCGGTGGGCTGGGCTGGCGCTTAACATTTGCTCGCAGTGTTACAGTTGCGATTGCGTAACGTGACCTTTGTAGCCTGTCATCTCTTCTTTCTATTTTCCTGTGTCTCGCTCCACTGCATGATGTCAGTGCAGAAATGCAAACAAATTGGCTTAAAATGTGTTGACTGGCAGAGTGCGTGCCCTAGTTCTCGTTGAGTCACACAGACCTCAACAGTTTCATGTTGAACTTGGGAAAAAAAATGCGTTTCTATGCTCATGTCTACATGTTTCTGCATAGGGACCTCAGTGAATGGATCATTTAGTGTGTAGGGCTTTATGTGTTAACAGGGCAGCACAGGGACGTGTGCTTTTTGTATCACTGACTATTACGATCTAAAAATAACGCGAGACAACGTGCAGCTTGACATTAAGGTATACGCCT
Source organism: Embiotoca jacksoni (assembly GCF_022577435.1). Taxonomy (NCBI): domain Eukaryota; kingdom Metazoa; phylum Chordata; class Actinopteri; family Embiotocidae; genus Embiotoca; species Embiotoca jacksoni. The sequence continues at coordinate 699,005 of NW_027185232.1, read as the reverse complement.
GCAACCACACCACCCTGCAGGCCTGTGTGTAAAGTTGCGTCACGTAGTTTCCCTGACATTTAAAATGCCAGCAAAAACCTAACTACTACTCATGATCAGAAGCAGTTTTGTTACACCCATCAGGCAGGGTGTTACTTCTCATATTCGGCCGCACTTGTTAAATATGATACAGGAACAGGATTAACACCCACACTGAGTAGGCAGGAAGCAAGATGTGCACAAAAGGCCTCCACAAGAGAAATAAAGCCTTCTATCATGAGGTATTAAATACAACAACCTACGAAAGTGATAACCTTTATGACGAGGTGTAAGAGACAGTCTCACTCTGTGTTTATGTTCCACTTGTACAGTAAAGCAATGCATGGTGGGGGCTTAAAGGTTGGAGGGGTTGGCTTGTGGTCACAATGCTGATTTTTCAGAATCCAAGAGCCAGTTTAAAGAAAATGACTGATAAGACTCCAATCTCTTTTTTTTTTTGTCATTTAAATTTGTACTGAATTTTTCCAAGAGAGGGTGGAGAGGGGAGAAGGGGGCGGGGGGTCATTGCAGGTTTGTAGCACCAGTAAAATAAAAAATAAAAAAGTAACTCATGAAAGCGCGAAATTCAGTCTCCAATGAAAAAGAAAAAAAAAAACACCGCAGTCATTGAAGGTTCTTGGTCTGAGATTTTGGTCAGATTTCCTTCCAAAAAAGATGCCAAGGCTTAGTGATGTCTTCCAAGTTGCCTTTTAATCTGTTAAGCAGGCTCCCGGGGTGAAGTCTACCACTGCATTAACAAAATCTTTCAAATCCAGAGGTTTAGCTAATTTCCAACGTCTCAAGATAATTCTGGAAACTGCGATCAAACCAAACATAGCAACAGAAAATGCACAACTTAAAATTAGACCTTCTCCTAATAAACATAAAGCAGGAGTCAAGGTGGTTACTGAACTATACCGGAGACTCAGGACTTCCATAACTTTAGTCCACCGGTGTCACTAAAGGAAAACTCATACTTTCTAACTTCCAGTACAGATTGTACATTGTTTGATTCTATGGAGCCTTTCTGGTGTGCTCATATTTACATTATGTACTATTATATATTGGTCTTAACTTCTTGTTAACTTCACTCTGCTCACATTGTGTGTATGTGTGTGTGTGTGTGTGAGGGGGGGGCTCGTCTCTGTTGTTTACAGCTCGGCGAGTTTCGGCACACAACATTCGTCATATGGTGGTCAATGCTGAAGGACTGAAAGCTGCTCCAGTAGTGTCAAAATGGCTAAAAAACAAACTGCGATTCAATTTGATTGGAATCGATCCATTCATGCAACGGATTTAAACGTATCCTCCCAGTCCCTCTAAAGCTCTGTGTTATCTGGAAATATCTTGATATTTTGCCTCCAGCGAGTGTATCGATCTTCTCGTATAACTCCACAAGGAAGCAGAGACTCCCCAAAATGCCACTTTTCACCGTCTCAGCATGTGACGACCTTGTGTGACAAAGCTGTGAATCTTTGTCCAGCCCGACTGGTCTGGGCGGGCAGAGGGAAGACAATAAATGGTTACGGGAAGCTCCCAAGTAATGCAAAACACTAAAAGGTTATTGCTGGCTGATAAAAGAATGAAAACACTGATTATGAATCCTCCCTGCAGTCAGAGCGAGAGCTCGGAGTGACTGGTCTGTTGGGGGCCGACACCAGAGGACTAGATGTCTGGAGCCTCTTTACACTCGTTTTATTTTTTTGTGTTATTGAAAAGAAAACCAGGCACGTTGACGCCATGACGCACTGCTACAAACCAGATGGGGTATAGACTTTGTGAAATGAGAGGAGCAGGGAAATTCCCCCATCGAGCAGCTTTGAGACTGATCAACCAGGGGGAAATGTTTTCTCACACTTCACAGTCAAACCGGGTCTTCAGTTTGATGCTGTGAATCATGATAGCGGACTGGTTAATGATTCAGTGGAGAAGAGCGCACAGAGGACGTATTTCGGAAATAACGTTTGCCGTGTTTGCGTGACAAGTCTGGAGGGAGAGGAATGAGTACGGAGAGATGGCATTTCAGAGAGAGAATTAAATGGCTGATTTGATGCGATTTGGACTGAAAAACCTGCGGTTGATGGGTTTGTACTTCTGCCCACTGAACCATCACGTAATGCATACAACCTTGTGACAATCCCACTCTGCTGCTGTGGTATCAGTGCTAATCTAGAAATGGTCAAGAGAGAACGGATTTGTTTGAGAACATTTTGCAGATGATGCCCAGCTTTCCTTAGCTTTTACCCCTTTAGCAGAATTAGCAAACTTAAATCTCTTAATTTTCAGACTTTCCTCCAACTGAATCTATGAAAAAAACAAAAAACAGAGACTCTAGTTATTGGTTCAAAAGAACAAAGAGGAAAACAGTTCCTCGAATTTTCTCCATCTCATCATAAGACACCCAAGAAAAACAAATCTGAGTGTTAAAGTCGACTGAGATTGAAATTTCCAGCTGCATTAAAAGATTACTTGTTTTTTTTAAAAAATAATTTAGATTTTCCTATTTTACTTGCTTGTATTTGGACCGTTCTTCCGTTTCTTCTCTTTTCTGCCACTATTCTTAATGTAAAGCACTCTGACTTGTATTTTATGTACGAGGGGTGCTCCATAAATGAGGTTGGTTATCATAATCAATTATGTTGTATCACCTGCAAAGCCGACAGCGCTATGAAGCACATTTAAAACAGTAAAATGAAACCTCATCCCTTGATCGTGTGAAGTTAAATTTAATATTTTTTTTATTAATCCAGTTACCAGAGGAAATAGTAGAATGATAAAAACAAGGTACCGATAACATTTGCATTCCCTCGTATGCATTCTGCAAACTGCCCCCTGGGCCGACAGTACCTCCACATCCTTGTGACACCAATGAAACATCACCATCCATTCAGTGTTCTCTCAAACACTCGCGTGAAAAATTACACAACAGACAAGTTGGTTGGAAATAAACTGTGACTCAAGAGATATATTTACATTTCTAGCCCAAAATTTTAAACAATACGTATAATCTTGCGGTGCAAAAACAATCCACAGCAGCATCTGGTTCTGTGTTTATTACTCAAGGTCGTTTATTACCCAAAAACTATAGTACCCACTATACTGATGCCAGCCTCTGGACCGTGTGAAGTTTAAAGTAAATTAAACATGTGTTCAGTCTATGTTAACAGATTTAAGAGATAAAATCCTATGTTAAGACACACAGAGGCCTCTGCTCTCCAACAAAGGAGGATAAATGTCTGGATACTGAAACTTCAAAATAACCCAACAAGTAGAAATCGTTAATACGGAAGGTAGAAGCTCAAACAGCTTGGATAAAGTTAAATGAGGAACAATTCATTAATGCCTGGCCAAACAGCTCGCATACATTTTTTGGGGCCCACAATAACCTTAAACTGGCTGCACGAGCCACATTTGGTGGTTTAAGAAAAAAATATTCTACCGTTAAACTTAAAGAGCTTCAGAGGCAGTTTGCAGTTTGGGACTTGTGTATCAGACAATCTTACAGGCACTCAAAACTTCTGTGACCTGACAAATCACATGGACCCCTTGGGGGCATCTTGGTGTAAGAGTCAAAACTGCAGAATCCCTTTCTGTACCATTGCTAAACAAAAATAAAAACCACTGGAAAAGAACAGTAAAAAAAAATAGATACACACAAATAGACAAATAGCACCACAAAAAACGTGGTCTTAGTTCCCAGTTTGGTGCGACTTCGGAGTGCTACACCTTCTGTGCGAGTGGCTGCGCCGACCGCCGGCCCGACTTCATGCGACTGCGTGCGTACACCCGGAGGAAAAGAGCCAGGAAAACTACGGCCACGCCGAAGCCACCGACCAAGGTGACAGCGTGACCGTAAAGGAAACAAGAGAGGAGAATAGCGATGGCCTGCCGGAGGGTCATAATGATGGTGAAGACGGCGGCGCCGAACTGGTTGATGGTGTAGAAGATGAAGAGCTGACCGCAAGCCGAGCACACGGACAGCAACACGGCGTGGAAGGCAAACTCGGAGTGGCGCGTCATGAAGGCCACCGAGTCGAAGAAGGCGCCCTGCTCAAGCAGTGAACCGACGGTGAAGAGGCAGGAGAACAGGTTGACCCCGAACATCATCTGCACGGACGACATCTTGTACTTGAACAGGTTGTCCTGCCAGTTGGAGGTGAAGCTGTCGAAGACGATGTAGCCGACGAGGATGACGACGCCGCTGAAGGTGGTGACGGTGGATGGATGCTTGCTGGCCGTACTGGAGAGCAGAAACATGCTGACGCCAACCGAGATCAGCACAGCAGTGAAGTACTCCCAGTATTCGTAGCTTTTACGCGAGACAATCTTGCCCATGAGCATGACAGGAATGACCTTGGAGGCCTTGGCCAGGACTTGAGTGGGGAAGCTGATATATTTGAGGGCTTCGTACTGGCACCAGCTGCTCAGGATGTTGGAGAGCGAGGCGAAGGAGTATTTGTACATGGGCGCTCCGTGACGAGGCTGCTTGAACAAAATGCACCAAAGGCCCGACACGGTTAGAGCGAGGATGCGGTTCATGAAGACCAAGAACTGCGAGTCCTTGAACTTCTCGCCCTCATCCTCCGGAGTCCCTGTTCCGTAGGAACGAGTCATCACCCTCTCCTGCAGGACCCCCCATGTCAGGTACGATACCTAAGAATAAGAAAATCAGCTTAAGCTTTTTAGGTCAAAGGTCAGTATTTTAATTTGTTCTTGAAACTGTTACCAGTTTAATGACAAACTACATTAACATTCTTGAAGGTTATTACACGAGGTAGGGCATCTCCAATACTGACAGCAGGAATTAGTAAAGCGGCCAACATGCACTGTTTTCCCGACCGTTATAACACTAAAGAGCAGCACCCAAGTGCTTTTTCACAGCGTATAAACCGAATGACCGCAAAAAAAAAAAAAGAAAAAAAAAAGCAAGAGAATTTTGGATGATAAAATTGCAGTTCAAACCCATCCACTACAAGCCTTGTTTTACCAATGTTTTGTCATTGTTATTTTTATAGCACACATTCTATTTTTTACTCCCCACCCCGACCACAACCACAGCACCTAACCCTTCAGAAACTCAGCGAAAACCCTGATAAATACATTATTATTCTATTTTTTTTTTTTTGGTCACTTGGGGGCTCTGGGAAATAGAATAGCTACTGGTTGAGTATGTGCATGTTGAATATTAGTTTGCTATTGTTCACGTAAAAGAAACTTGTTCAGCTGGTTTAGTGGAGCACAGCTATGTGAATAAAGGTTACAGAGCCCTGTTGTAAACGATACTGATAAGCCCGTTAGCACGTCCAGCCGACATGGAATGGAGCCAAACAGCAAAATCTAAATATGGTGGTATTATTCGTTCTGAAAGGATTTCCCACCTGAAGTCCAGCTGCACAAAAGATTAATTTGACAGCCTGTCTGACTGATGAGCCCGGATCAACCTCATTCCTGCTTGCAACGGACACATCATCCAGCAGGCCCGTCTTGGCCTCGCTGCCGAACACGCACGTCTTTATGATAGGATAGCAAATCCCACTACCTGAAGGAAAGGGAAACATGAAACATTTTTTTTTTTAAATGCATGAACTTGAGGGTCAAACTTTCAGTTCCTTAACTGCCGTTCATTTCACAATAAAATGGCAGGATCTTAAAAGACCAAACCTGTTTCTACGTAATTGGTGCGCTTGAAGTAGCTAATGAGGAGGTAGCCGGGGATGATGATGGTGGAGTAGCCCAGCATGTTGACGAGGAAGCGGAAGAGCCAGACATCGTGCCAGCCGTCCAGCAGTGAAGCCTCCTCTATGGCCACGGCGGAGGGGAACAGAAGCAACACAAGTGCAGGCCAAACCCTACGGGGTGAAACACGATGGTACGTCAGGCTACGTAGTGAAGCACAGAACAGAACAGATACCACTTCTCTGATTTGACAAGCGGGGTATTTGTGCGTCTTCAGTCACGGGATAGATCAACACAAGTGTAAAAAATATGCAATTGCTCTTCATCGTAACAATGCGTTCTATTAAAAATTCTCCAGGCTATAAACGACATGATTCTGATGACATCACCTGGGGGATTTTCCTTGAAAACTCCCTCCCGAGCCATAAACTCCATTTTATGACTTCGCAAGCCGAGTGATACAACCCAAAACAGGCAAACCTATCGTGATGCACAACATAGGCTGGCTGGAAGCCGAGAGGATACGATACGAAATCAGATAAAAACATAACCTGTTAAACCAGCCGTGATTAAATTAGATGAGCTCCATCAGCCATTTCCACAAACAGCTCGGGTAATGCTGATGACTCAAAGCACACCTGTGGTGAAAGCTCGCGATGAAAAGGTGTGCTCCTTGCTGTCGTGGCACCGACATGCGGCCCGTTCGGAGCGAGGCAGGGCCTCCTCCCAGGGGGCCTGTGAGCCCGACAAACACAGGGCCTCTTTGTGTGGGACTCTGCTGTGCCCTGGTCAGCCAAAAGCCCACTGAAGCACGACCTGGTCTCTGAACAAGAAGCTTATTACATGGAGGAATGCAGTGAACTGGCCGGGCAGCCGACCCACAGGCTGCTTCACCACAGACAGAGAGGAGAGCACTGCCAAAATTTACCTGAGAAGAAAATGAGCGCCTTTCATAGACTGACAGCGTCCTGTATGGATAATATGCAGTGAAATGGAAACAACAGCGCTTCATAACGACGATGTAACCGTTACTCCCGACTTGCTGAAGGAAGCGGTCAGTTGGATTAATGTAATCAAAGTAAACACATCAGTGCAGAGTGGAAAACCAACACCGGTGTGGCTCCAGACTCCGTGACCTGTTGAGGATTATCAGTTATGTTACGGAAACATTTTCTTTAATAAAATATTTTGTACACGTACGAAATTTTAACAGGGTACCAAACATTTGCTCCAAAGGTTTCGACAATTGTAATTTTAAAAATGGATTGATTTCATAATTGACTATCTTCTCAATCAGCTGTTTGTTCTTAAACTGCTGCTCAACATTTTTTTTTTTTTTAATCTCGACCAACAATCCTCAACCACAAGATGTTCAGTTTATTATCAGAGGACTAAATGTAGCAGAACATTATTCACATTTAAGAAGCTGGAACCAGAAAAGGATCCAAAACAATTAATTGATTAATTGATGATCAAAGTAGTTGACGATTAATTTTCTTTCACTCAATCAATCAAACTTAATTTATACAGGACCTTTCATGCATATATAATGTAAGAAAGTGCTTCACATGAACACAGACATTCACTCTCAAAACAAACAGACACCTATGAAAGGGAAGCACTCCATGACACAGATCTGTAACCTCTTTATCATCTGGTCAAATAATCGACCAATCGTTGCAGGTCCATTTTAATGTACCTGAATTTATGACACTAGAAGACCGTCTAATACAATAAAAATACCAAAATGTCGAAAATATTTTCCCCTAACATTGGGTGCTGTGGTGACACCTGTCAAAAAGCTCCTTATATTTAACAGAAAATAAAAACACTCGTAGCAGCTCTGTGTTTTGGCTCATTTGGATGCAACGTAATGTTTCCTGAACAGTTCAGTTTGTTTGTGGACTTTAAAAACTGTCCCTCCCAACTATCATAACATAACAGACTCCATTAGAGGCTGACCGGCTAACCCTAACCCTAACCTAACCCATTAGAGGCTGACCGGCTAACCCTAACCCAACCTAACCTAACCCAACCCAACCCAACCTAACCCAACCCAACCCAACCTAACCCAACCCAACCTAACCCTAACCCAACCCAACCCAACCCAACCTAACCCAACCTAACCTAACCCAACCCAACCTAACCCAACCTAACCTAACCCAACCTAACCTAACCTAACCCAACCCAACCTAACCTAACCTAACCTAACCCAACCTAACCCACCACACAGCTGAACTGCAACTCATCTTTAGCAGGACATTCCTGCAGTTAGCTGCTCTTGGTGTGAAACGTTACCTCCATGTAAAACAAGGCATTTTCCCACTCTGGCCGACACCTTGCGCAGCCCACACGCCGACAGACTCAAACGTCTCCGCTGTGACGCGGCATGAAGCCGCACCGGTCCACTCCGGTAGGTAAAGATGTTTTAAATATTAGGGACTGTACTCTGTCAGACTAGCCACCGCCTTTAGCTCTGATGTCTTCGACTTATCCTCAATAGCCGATGTGTTCACTTGAGCAGGAAAGGCCCCCTCCTCTTCAGTCAACACCACAGGATGCCGGAGACAGAAAACAGCGCCCTCCCAGCGGTTCTGACCCCTGTCGGCGTGGAGGAAGAACTGCAAGGCAAAGCAGCTTCATTTATAGAGAGCATTTCATACAAAAAGGCAATTCAAAGTCCTGTGCACGATGCATACAAAGTCCAAAAGAAAATATAGCATTAGAAACCGTCAAAATATATCTAAAATAATTATATATAAAGGTAGGTAAAAGTTTAAGTGCATGTTGAATGATACTGAGGGTTTTAGGTTCAGTCAATTATTATATTAACCTATTAAATATATGTAATGGAAACTTAAAAAAAAAAAAATACACATTTTGTGATGTGTAGCTAATCCTAGATGTAAAGTAAGTAAAAAAAAAAAGAAGATATATTGCAGAATAAAAGACTCAATGCTGCAGTTAATTTGTAACCAGGCCTACACATTATAAGGTAGGTAGGTAGGTATGGTATTTACTTTATTAATCCCCGAGGGGACATTTTTTTTAACATTACTTATATAACTTTATAACATTACTTTATAACATTACTGTTTTACAAAATACCAAAGAATAACAGAACAATTCATATATAACACATTTCTTAAATGAACATATCATTGGTCTACAAAGTGCGGTGCCTTTCACTGTTTTCACGTCTCCATGGTGCATCTTTGCAATAATGGAAATTCTGGTTTTCCAGTAGCAATTAAGTTATTTCCAACAGTATTAAAGGATTTTTTTTTTTTTATTCTGCAGGGCGGTCTTGTTAAAGCAATACACTGTCAACAGAGTTTACTTTCTGTTCTGAACAAAAGAAAAATACATTTTACTGTTCACTTATTAAAATGCATCTTGAAAGCACATATAATTTAAGCACTGGGCAGTACTTTCAGGCTCACGTTGCTGTCATATTTGTGTATTATTAAAACAATACCAGTTTCTTTTTGAGAAGGAACTAATGGGATAGAATACTTGAAACAACACCTTTTAGCCTGCAGCAACTCCAGCATCACCTGTACTGTACATGACACAAATAGCTTAAGAGTTTCCCAGGCCATGGTTGAATGGGGAAGTAGGTAGAGTTTCATAACTCTCAGTTCTGGCTGTAGACCACAAAACCTTGGTCTGTTTAGTGGCTGTCACCATAATAAGTTGTGTTTGTGCACATGCCCCTGTTATAGTCCAACTGCCACAACCCCTCGCCTCATCAAAGGAAAGTTACTTTGTGTAATTACCAAAGCGTTATTCCAGCCAATATTCTTACATAAACATGAAGTGAACCTGTTTTTCTGTGGGTCTCGTGTTTATAGCGGCGATCCAGCTGAGTGGAATTTCCAGCCGCCCCACAGTCATTGTGTTATAGCAGCCATCAGGAAGAAAGCATTTAAAGCAAAACAAAAGATACACCTTGCAAAAGCAGCTGAAAGGAAACAAGGAAAAGAAGTCTGTCATTAAGGATATCTTTTCTGTAAGTTGTGGGAAGTCATATAAATCACAGCAGTGGTTTACTGTATATGAACAGCTGGTATAATAACAATAATAATAATAATAATAACAACAACAACAATAATAATAATAATAATAATAATAAAGGACCGCAAGGGTTCTTCTTTCAGTCAAATGGCATCTACAATACATTTTTGCATCACCTGTTTGTGTGCATGTCTGAAATATCGTTTATAAAGCTTTGATAAACACGGAGGGAATAGATCGTGTAGAACTCCCTTAACCCAGAAAAGAGCACAACATGCAGCGAGTTTTTTTTCCTCATTTTATTACAAAATAAACAAACACATTGCTTATATTAACGAGACAGGCCAGTGTGATTACACACAAAGGAACAATGACAGTTTCCTGCAGATGAAGGATAAGATGAGATAAATAGAGAAAACTGTTTCACAACATGAAGCAGCAAACCTAAAAATCAAAAGGAGGAAGCTGCGTTTTGTGTTATATATTACATTTCTATATGGGCTTTCACTTTTCTACCAAAAGCAGGGATGCGATTAGTTTGTCTTTGAGGGATTTACATTTTTCATTTAGCATATGAACATTACGTTTTTCTCTGCCTCTGACTGCATTACTCAAAAAGTCTCTTTGCATACTACGGTGTAAAGGCACATTTTCAGAGTTTCAAAAAAAAAATCTTACTTCCATCACATTATAAGGCTCATCGCACTGATAAAGTTTGACAAACTGTGAAACAATGCAGTTTGCATGGTGCCATTGAAACAAGGTCATAATGATAAAGAGGTAGAATTTTTCTGTGGGCATTGAACACGTTGATGGAAAGTTTGGCACTCACAGTGAGGCGGCTTTACGAACCCTCCTGAGGCAAGCGAAAAGAAGCAAAATATCTGAGCCAGTGACTCTGTTTTTCTTTATCAGTGTCCAATTAACCAGAATCACTTGGTTTGTCAGACGGAAGTAAGATTTATATAATCTAGATATTAGAGTACACTACAAATAGAGTCACCGTTTAATCAAAACCTTTCAGCTCAACTACAGCTTTTTGTTTTCTGTTAAATCAAAGGTTGCAGCTGCAGTGAGCCTCCGGACAAATTAAAGACTGTCGTTTATGATTATGATTCAGCTCAAAACTTCACACCAACCACCGACCTCCCAGAGATCTGGATGTCATCAAAAGGAAATAGAGCGAGAATCTGAAAGATAAAGATACAAAAGGTCAGATTTTATTGATGCTGTCTGTGATTGATCATTTCTATCCTCTCCAAATGAACAGAAAAATATCTGACAAACAATATTTGTGCAAGTCATGGAAGGGGACTTTTATTATTATATTATCAATACTTTGATGTGATAAAGAGCGATTTCATATAAAGGGGGATTTTTTTTAGATTATTTAAAATTTTTAGCCCACCCTTTCTGCGGCTGTCTACCCTGTCTGTGGCACTCAAGTCTCAATGTCTTGCTAATAAACATTATTATATCATATTGAATCATATAAATGTAGGAGCTAAAAGTGAGGACGGTTCAAAAATAACACCACAGTTTTTGTCTGTGGACACAATCTAGATGAATAGTGTAGATTCGTGAAATGTGGTTTGTATCTGTTGGGTATTTGTTAGATTAGTTTTGTTCAGTCGGGGAAATTGCTGTTATGGTGCGTTGCAGAGTGATCTACCCCGAAGACGGCTGTCCCCAGAAAACGTCATTTATGATCGCTTACATCATCATTGCCATCAGCCAGATCCAGCGCCGTCTCGTCCTCCATGTTTCGCAGCATCGTGTCAGCCCCGGACTGGCAGAGGAGGTGAGCGATGGCGGCATCCTGTCTCCCCACGGCGAGGTGCAGGGGCGTGCAGCCGTTAAACATGGCAGCGTCCACATTGGCTCCCCTGCTGAGCAGCAGCTTCACTGACGTGACGTCGTGCAGCTCGACGGCCAGGTGAAGAGCCGTTTTGCCGCTGGTTCCTTCCTGCAAGGGGAGAAAAATGTGTTCATTCATATAGTTCATTTTTAAGTTTTCTTTTTATACCTACAGACTTTCTTTTTGTAATTTTGCACTCTGCAAGCGCAAAAGGAATGAACGTAATAGCTCAAATTATAATGATAATTATAATAGATTCAATACACTGGACGTGAGGCAGAGTGATATGTTTGTCCAGTGATTCAAACTGAGAGGAATGTCTGGGGTAGTTCTGGGGTAGGGACCGACTCCCATGTTCCCTTCCATCAATAGAAAGTTAAGAGCTGCTGCCCAGCCCGGCCTAATCATATCTCAAATCTAATTATGTCTCCCTGAATCCTGCAGGAAGGCCTGAGCTCAGCGCGTATCACTATCAGCATTGCACAGGTGCAGCAGACTTTTAGACAGGAACACAACATTACGCCAGACGCAGTAAACAGAGTTTGAGATGGACCAGTGTAAGATTATAAATACGGGCACTTTAGGGCATCAAATATTCAGGGCAACCCTTCTCAGAGACTAAATAAACATGACTTTCATACAAAGTCAGGGTCAGCTGGCTGCAGGTGGAGGTGCGCTGTGTGAAAACAGGGACAATCGGAAACTCATTTATAGAGTAATTTCACACTGAATTACATACAAACACAAATAAAAACATCTGCTGTCTATTAAAAGATTTCGTACGAATTAAGTAAAAAATATAATGGAGGCATTGAAGTAAGGAGTCACAGACTAACCTGGATATTCAGGTCTGCTCCCTTTTTCATCAGGATCTTCAGAATATGATGTTGCCTGTTCAGTGCAGCCAAGTGAAGACAAGCGAGACCTGCAAGTACACATCTTGTTTGAAATGTGGAACATGGGGTTCCTTTTCCAAGTAAATAAAGAGATGCACTGTAAAAATATAGTGTTTTTCCAAATGACAAACTGAGACCAGGAGAAGATGGATCGACACTGATGAAAGAAATAATTATTTGGTTCGTGTCCAAATGTTCATGTTTCCTTTAATGCTACAGTTTGAGCAAAGTCATGCTAGTTCATTATGTACTTGAAAGAGTGCACTACATTAAAGCTTCACCTTAAAAGCACCGAAAAGCGGTTTTACGTCAGGACACTCAGAGTTGTGTAATCTGGGAAATTTAATTCCAGCAGAACCCACTGACAAATAATCCCACAGATGATGCAGACGCGTACAAAGACGCTAAATAACAACAAGATGAATTTTTTTCCTCACCTCTCCAGTTTTGGGTCTCGAGGATCGGCACTAGCTTGCTCGGGGAAACGTCTCTGGTCATCTCGGTGGCGCACTCCGTCTGCCCATGATGGCAGGCCACATGGAGCGCCGTGTTCCCATCCTGGTCCTGCAGGTCCAGACTGACCCCCCTCCCCACCAGGCCCTTCACCACGTCTGTCAGGTTCAGGTAGGTGGCCAGGTGCAGAGGGCTCTGAGGACCACCAAGAAAAAAAGAAAGCGCAATGCAATCAAAACTGCATGTCTCTGGTTATATCTAATGCCATTTATCATTTCAGTTATCTATCAAGTAAAAACACCAAACATTTACTAGTTGTAGCCTCGTTTTGTCCCGTAAAGATGAGTAAATTGAATATCTCCAGATTTCAGTTGGACAAAGCAAACAGTTGCCGCTATTTTCTGCAAATCATTTAAAAATGTAAATTCAATACTCCATGATGACAATAACAGAGTTTCAGCTACAGTCCTGTCATACATGTGAATGAAGAGAACAACAGAGAATTATTCCAGCAGAGAAAGTTGCCTTTTCTATCCAAAGCAAACAAGTATTGTGGTTGCACTGCCTTCTGATACCTCTAAATCTTTTTAATGCACATTATTTATTCTCAGAACTCTACAGAAAGACTCCATTGTAACAGTGCAACACATTAAACCAGTAAAATTAAACCAGGTGAAAAAGGCCTCAACCAAAGGGTGCATTTTCTCTATAACACCTTAAGGAGTTCATAAGAATTCATAATGTGTCGAAATCTGAGGTCTTGGAATGACTACCGAGGGGAAATGAGGCAACCAAAACGACCTCTGCCCAAAGTTAACCGAGTCACTTCGAGAAGTGCTGAGTCTTGACTTCAGATGTTTCATTGTGACAGGTCTGTCCGTTCACTATGTCTTCAGGTTTAAGTCTCTGGTCTGATTTCTCAAAGCTCTGGAACAAATCCACCACCCACACCCACACAAGGATACACTCCACAGCTCCCTGTGGTTCCATTTCTACTTGAGGTAGAGGAGGGGAGTTTCCATTCAAAGTCCCTGATGAGCTAACGCAGGAACCACCCACAATGACGTCCCTGAGAGAGGACGGACTGCAAATAAAGAGGAACAACAGTTCTCTGGAAGTACAGAGATAAAAATAATGCCACTGCTTCCACAATAAAGATACTGACAATGAGGAAGGACTTTTGGATTGAAAAATTCCAGCAGAAGCTGCAGTGTGCTTTTGTATTGGAAGAAGTCACGTTGCACTCACCTGGTATAAATTGTTTTGGATGTCCAGGACTTCTTTTGGGAATAGCTGTATCAACTCTTGAGCAATGAATTTATCTTCATGGATGATCGCTAGGTGCAGGATTCTACAGGAGTGGCAAAGAAAAATAAACATCTTCACTCGTTATATTTGCAAAAAAACAAAACAAAACAAAAAAAACGGTCTGGCCTACTTTATCTTATATTGAGCAACTGACCCCTCCCCCCCCCCCCCAAAAAAAAAAAAAAAAAAAAAAAAAAAAACTAACTTTAGGTAACAGAAAAACAATGTATTTCAGAAAAATGTTGCATCACAATTTTCCTCAGTATTCATCTCGAGACTCCCTCGAAATGCAGCGCGCAGTGGGCTGAATGGCAAGATTGAGTGGCGGTGACATTGAGCAACAAAAGACTTTCTGGAGAAGATAGCGCAAGCTGTGACATTAAAGGCACATGAAGAAATCACCTGTGAGTGGAGCCAACCTTGGAGGCTGCAGTTTAAACACTTAAAGCAAACGACAAAAAAACAAAAACACACTTAACCTCGAAACCTGAGTGGGAAGTTGTAGCAAACAAATGTGCACAAAGCAGGAAATGGAAGAAGAAGAACACAACAAGGCTCTCATGAAGGATTTCAACCGGTTCAAATCGAAGTCTGGCTTCTCGTTTTTGACTTCATTTGTACAATTTCAGAATACACGTTAACGGCTGAAGCTGATTTGTAGCCACCAAACAGCACGAGGATGTTGTTTTACTGCTAAATGTACGTTAATGCAGTTTCTGTGCTCTCAAAGTTTAGCAGCGAGCGCTTCTTCTTTCAGACTAAATGTCATTTAACCACGAATTGGACACCACAGTTTGATTCAGCCAGACAGTGTGGGATCAAAAGTTCCCACAACGTCTCACTGCACAGACAGTTCATTCAACGTTCTGCTTTGAACCAGTCACTAAAAATGTCAGACTTCTAATTTTACATATCAAAAAAAAAAAAAAAAACCTGCCATACAAAATGACATTTAATCAATTGATTTCATAAACGTTAAATGTGGCTGTGCTACTTTCCTTCAGATTTAAACCCAGCACTACAGAAAAAAAAACATGCAATGCGGCACATAATCATTACCAAAAGAATATTAAGTGAATAATGTCATCGTGTCTAATATAACGCCTGCCTGCAATTTCTGTGCAATGGTTGACAAAGTACTGGCGCTTTACAAACCTGTTAATTAAAGCTGCATTATGTAAAAAAAATTTCACCTTAAAAGATTCAAAAATTAACTGAAATTATCCACAAAACATAAAAAAATAAAATAAATTCTGTTCTGACATTTTGGCAAAAATGTCAGTATTGTGTCGCACAGATCTACTGAAGTTACGCTAACGCTAGCCCTGACTCATCCTATCGCGTAATACCAACACACACCTCAAGAGGCGACAGTGAGTCACTGAAATGTCCAGTCTGCCCCTCAGTCCAACACAAGAGGAAGAAGACGTGGCGCATTTTAACCTCTTAATAGAATCGACTGGTAAATAAACAGCCGTTTATGGATGTTATCGTTGCATACACAGCTAACGTTGTAGCATAACGTTACATCAGCTGTATGCGATTATCTGAATTAACTCGTCATCTACGAAACTGAAACAACTTTATGTATCAAACAAACCACCAACACGAAGTGAAAAACACGTCGTGAATGCTTTTATCGTTTCCTGGCTAGAATGAGATAAACAAGCTATAATGTAACTATCGGCTGAAACGATCGCAATTATATTTAATCTACTGAGTGTACGAATTTAACTTTATAATCAGCAATCAGAAAACTCTGATAGCCCTGATGGCAAACAGTGATTCACTATCTCTTAACGTACCAAGAAATAATACAATACTTGGATGTTTTAAATATTGCACTTTGAATTAAATATACATATATATATATATACACATATATATATATATATATATATATATATACACATATATATATACACATATATATATATATTATCTGTTTGAATATTTAAAGGTTATTTAAGTTAAAGCTTATTATTGAAATTAGTTTGAACATATATATATAAAAAAAAAAATGATATTAAGGGTAGAAATCACATTGATGATAAACTGCCAACCTCACAATGCTGTCAAATAGAGGCAATTTCCTTCGAGCCTGCAGGAAAACTCTCCGAGATAGAAAAATAGCTTGTAAAATTGCTATTGAAAAATGGATTAAGTTGTTTTCCCAAGCTTAATGGCTTAATGTCAAACCAGTGCTGGTTCCAGCAGAGGACTGTCTGATGTTTCTTCAAGTAAATTATAATAATCTGAATATTTTTGTTTTTTTTTCCACTGTTTTCAGACAAAAAAAAAAAAAAAATGAAGAAAACTGTGCAGGGCATTTTCATTTGAAGGAAAATCACTAAACACCAAAAAACTGCTTAAAAAATAAACAAAAACAGTTTGGGTTTAAAATGTCAGAGTAAAAATAGATTAATCCATCAATGAATTATTTAAATAATGATACAAGTGTGTGAAAAAAGTATTTTAGTAACGTTTCCAGATCCGTTTCATCACAGACTGATATAAATGTCTGCAGACTAATGGCTCTGCACCAGCAGATATTCAACCCTGTGAGCAAACGCCTTGCTGTGAAAGGGACTTCCTGGTTTGAGTAAGACATGAATGAATAAGAAGTAAAAAAATCCCACAGGGGAAAATGAGCATTTGCATGATTCTCTGTCAGTCTAAGCAGCACAGTGTGGTGCGTTTCAGGTGTTTTTTTGTGTGTTTTTTTTCCCCTTCCCAGGTATCTAAAGTTAGGCTTGTGAGAATGAAACCATGTGGCCCTAACAATCGACAAGCGGAAATGAAAAGAGGTCAGAGAGACACAACAACACTTCAGCAAGACTGTGACTTCATCAGTCACTGGATTAAATTTGGTTGGTGGCTGCAGGACTCATTAACCAGTCTGTTTCACAGTCAAAACCGACTGCATGACACAGCAACACTAGATGATGAGTGGGTCCCACCAGAAGGTCTGCATGGGCTGGTAAAGCTGGAGGTTGAGGTTTTTAGATTGTGTGCAAAAAAAAAGCTGCAGTTTCACTGACTCAAACTGAGAAACGAACAGAAGCTAGAAGGAACTGTAACCCTTCACATTTATAGACGTCTTGCCTTTTAGAAAAAAAAAAAAAGAAGAGAGAGAGAGAGGCTGGTGAATTGTGGGAATAAAACAAATGCGTACACACTGTCCTATCCTGATCAACAAGTTTCTTGGATCAAAAGCCAGCCTACTGCTACCTCACAGCATGCGCTTTGTCTGTGCTGCAGGGGGAAGTCCAGGCCTATCTGTTTCACTTCTGTTTTCTGACTGAGACGCATCACAGGAGACCGTCCACATTCATGACATGGACAAAGTTCATTAAAAAAAACAATAATAATCTGCAGTATCGCACTTCTATAAAATCCCCTTCAAAATCAGTATCATGGAAAAAAACGGCCTCACATTCACTGTCATTTACAGACTCCATTTTAGGTTCACCATCTCCAGTGAAATAAAAATGAAAAGAATAGCTGCTATTAATTGATTGGTAAACCAAAAGAAAATCAATCAGCACCTATTTTGATCATCTGTAAATCATTTGTGGCCTCTGTTCATGCAATAAAGTCAAATATTCTCTCATTTCAGCCCACAAAATGTTAGAATTTGCAGCTTTTATCACTATAAATCATATACCTTCAACACAAAACATTAGTAATTGTCATATGGGGTATTTATCGACAGATCACAGAGATAATGAGCAGATTAATACATTATTAAAATAATAATTAGTTGCATCCACTCATGAAAAGAGCATCATGGGAGTGCAAACAGAACAGGTAATCATAGTTAATATGATTATGCTCAGAAAGAAGCAGGTGGGCGACATGCAAATTAATTGATCAGATCTGGTAAAAAGTTTAATTAATTCCAGTTGACTGCAGACCACTTTTAGCTTAGACTCTGGCAAGCTGGTAACTTAAAAAAAAGAGGAAAAACTGTGGTAATAAATAAAAACCTACGTGTCTCCCTCCTCTGTAATAGTAGTGAGCAAGTTGTCCTGTTCAGAGAGTTCAGAGGTTTGTGCTTGCTCCTCACTGGCGCTGGAAAGCGTGCAGTCCTCCACTATCTCCGACAGACTCTCCACCGTGATGGACGAGGAGCCGTAGGCTGAGTCGAGGCGCTCCTCCCCGCTGGAAAACTTGTCCCTCGGCCCGCTGAAGTCGCTGCTCGGCTCCCGGGGCTCCTCCGACTTCAGTATGGAGCGGTACGAGTCGATGCCCGAGTCTGTGCGGTTCTCCTCCAGCAAGTCATCTTTACCGCATTCGCCAGTCGCCATGGTGGCGCTGGCTGGTGGCCTCGCTGGGCTTCTCCCCCTCCCGCCTTCCCCGAGGATTTAAAGGCTTCTAGCGGGTTGTCGTCGCCGCTCGGTGCTCGGTGATGTGACCGGACTCCGAGGACAGCCTGCGGACACCTGAGGAAACCACCGCTCCTTTGTGAAACCAGAGGAATGAGCCGCCGCGTTTCATGCCACTAACCGTCGAGACTTCACCTCGAGCTCGGCTTCGATCGATTTTTAAAAAGTTTCAAAACATGGCAGGTCATCCCAGACTCGGTGAAATAAGTTCAACACGAGCGTGATGAGGCGAAACGGTCGCCCGTCGACGAGATATCCGGTAACAGCACGAGCTCCGGGCGGAGAGCAGATGAGCAATGAAAGGCGATAAGGGGAAGAGCTGACATGTGAAAGGCAGAGCTGTTTTTGTCACGCGGGGAATCCCCAGTGCGCGTGAACGAACACACACACAGCCGCAGACACGCGCTCACACACACAAACGAGAAAACACGTTAATAGTTACGTAGGCATATCAA
Organism: Embiotoca jacksoni; assembly: GCF_022577435.1. Classification (NCBI taxonomy): domain Eukaryota; kingdom Metazoa; phylum Chordata; class Actinopteri; family Embiotocidae; genus Embiotoca; species Embiotoca jacksoni. Next base: position 679,936 of record NW_027185232.1, on the reverse strand, counting down.
ATGCGGAAGTGAGATGATTTTCAAAATAAATGTAAAAAAAAAAAAAAAAAAATCGCCACAATTCGAGAGGACGTTTTAGCGCGTTTACTGAAAAGTATTCCTAGTTTATATCAAAAGTAATCATTCTGTAATATATTTTTGGAAGCCACTGATTTCTTCTTCAGTTGTGTTCCTTATTCAAATTAATCAGCACGATTTGGGCGCTTTAGTTTAAACAAGTAACTCATTCCAGTGTGTTTTCTAGATTTAAGACATTAAAATTTAAAGATTACACAAAATTGTATGTTTTTTATGGGAGCATTGAAAGTTTTGAGAGAAAATTTCTTGTGCTGCAATCAAAAATCAAGCCTGTAAGTATTCTATATAGCCTATATCTGAACACTTCAGATAATTTTATTTATACATTTTTATTTACTAATTAGTTTTTTTTTTTTTTTTTAAATATTGTTGAATAAATACATTTTATAATCCCCTAATTCTCATCAAACTATTTCCCTCCAGAATTTTACTGGGGGTAAAACCGGGATTAATCTGGTCTGTTATTAAAAGTGTAAAGAAATGTGAGATCACAAACCATCCAACAATAACTGCAACCCTAACTTTATGTCATTCAAAAATATGACAAATTGTAATACAAAGAAATGTAAAATCATTGCTCGTCTTTTGGTTTGGATTTCCTATGTTTGGTTTGCGAGTCTCTGTTTTTCTGAAAGGCTGTAGTCTTCACCATAAAAGGACAAATGCTCCAGAGTTATAGAAAGTTTGGTGTGGATAACTGAACATTTAACTGAATTAGTAAAATATTAAAATTTTAAATAATAAAACAACTTTTGAAACTGTGGAATCTAGAATTCAGTATTTCTATAATACTGCATGAGTTGCATAATTCATCGCAGTGAAAGATGCATTATTGTTTAGAGGTCAAGACAAGGTCAACCAAAGCTGACTTAAACGGCATCATAACATTAACAGGACGATTCTCATAGTCAGATGGTCTATATGTCAGCAAACACGAGTTGTATGAAGAACTAAAACTGGAAAATGCAATGATATGGTGCTTAAAACTTTTTCGGGCAAGAAAGTCTCACATCTTCATAAATAAATTGTTCACTGCAAAACTTTTTAGTGTTTCTTACGTAATGGAAATAAAGTTATTTAATCCAAATGTGTAATAAGTAAATGCTAACACTTGTTGTTGCAGTAAAGTCGTACAACAATTCCACTGGCACACGTTCAAAACAAGTTTGTTTTATTTTGGAAGTCAACACCGGAAGTCTTATTCCTTGGTATTGTCAGTGGCACCAGCAAGAAACCGCAGTCGCACCATTATTCATGGGCCTTTAGGCATTTTTCTGAGAAGCTGCAGAACCTGAACTTGGTTTATTTAAATCTCGTCCTGCTCTCTTTGACAGTGACACAGAGAGATCATTAATACTGTAATTTGTGTGCTATGAGCACTCATCTAGAAGCAACTACAGCCACTATCTGTACTTTGACATGCCATTCATAACTACACAATGTGTATAGGTGTTTTGCATACTCCTGGGGTACCTCTATGGTTTCGCTGTTCAAAAAAATAACTTAAGTTAAGTCTCAATAAGGTGCAAAGTACACCAAACTGGCGATTGCTTCCTGTCTGGGGTCAAGGCCTATGCACAAGAAACAATAATAAATGTAAGCAGTCTTTTCTTTTCCTCTTTCTTTTTTAAAATGCTTGTGGTGGTTTGGCCTTTAGAGGGCTCACTTACACAGCTGCAGCTTTCAGAGGACCAGATTCATCATAAATATATTCAGTCTATAAAACAATACTAACTGTCAGAGACTGTCAGACAGAAGCCTTTCCTGCTGCCAAGAGCTGCCATCTGTTTTCAAGTCATCCACTGTTGTTTACTTATTTCACTGTATGCCAGCAGTCCGGTCCAATGTCCATATTGTGGGTCATGATAAACACAGGCTTGTGTGCCAGGATTGTGAGCGAACGGGTTCTTGTGTAAATAGTACAAAGGAAGGAACAAAGAATGTTTTTGTAGCTTAATTGTTTTTGTCTTTTGTCTTGTATTTCACGTGAAAAAGCGGAATTTGTCGTCTTACTACAACTCATTGGGGCAATGCCATTTGTTCCTCTGGTCACAATATTGAATAAAATCACATTCAGGTGGACTTTGGCCAAATTTCAGATCAAAATAAAAAAAATTGTCATCAATAATATTCTATTTATTGTATATACTGTGCATTTTTATATTTAATATTTTACTGTTGTTTTATTGCTTTCCTGTTCCTATAATGCTACTGTAGCGGGAAAAAAATTCCCTTGTGGGATTAATAAAGTATCTATCTATCTATCTATCTATCTATCTATCTATCTATCTATCTATCTATCTATCTATCTATCTATCTATCTATCTATCTATCTATCTATAAGAAAGAGCAAAGCCTGTGCTTGTCTGTTTATGGGTTAAAAAGGGCGAAGGAGTAAAGAATTACATCCATAACAAAATGCAAACACAAAGAAATATTTGATCTCTCAGTGCTGAATAAAGCAAGTATTTTCAATGTTTATGCGAATAAACTGCAGAGCAGTGTTTTACTACAGTTTATGAATAAAAACAAACGGACTGTAAGTCTTGCGTGTTTTGGGTGTTTTATGTTTCACTACCAGTAACACTATGGGTTCATTAGTAAGTGTTCAACAGCTGAACTCTAATCAACCAGAGCACAAAAGCTCACTAAAATAATCTCGTGTAAAATGAACGCTTTAAATCTTAAATATTTAACAAAAGTGTCTGACTCAGTTTCAACTATCTCATCATAAACTTCATCAAATGAAAAGAATTGTTGCTTTCCTATTGTACACATTGTCTTTCCCTAAATTGCCTCTCCATGTATGTCTCATGTTATCTTACTATAGAAGTGAACTTTATTTTAATCTATTATGACATAATTGGCAAAGAATTGGCCTGTCGAACTGAAATTTAATTATTATTTCCTCCATCATTTTCTTAAAGGAGGTATTTTAATCCAGATTGAGACCAGAGACAAGGTCATGCAGCTAATGGTATGCAGGGGGGTGGTTCCCCTGTGCAGCAGCGCCTCTCTGCGCTCTTGTGATTTACGTGAACACGTACTGTGGGTGTTATTTACATTGTGGTGTCGGACTGGCGGTTCACACGTGCCGCTGTCTGTCGTCTTTGTCCTGCTTCTCAGCTTCACTGGCTGCCATGAGCTCTGTCTTCAGAGAGAGGAGCTGACTGCCGCCTTTGTCATTTCCTTACCCTGAATCCCTTGCAGCACTCTTCATCATCATCTAGTCATTGCATCGCGGGAGGAGTCTCAGCCTATTTTGCGTGTCTTCGGAGGCACAATGACCGGATTCCCGTAGGCTATCCACCCCGCGAAGTCTGCCCACCTGGAGGAGGCTCCTGGGAGGATGCATCTTTTGAGCGTTTCCGTTCGGGCTCCTGCTGGACTGGTTTCATGTGGATGATGCGCAGAGGGGTTCTCCGTGTGTTTATGTCTCACCCTGCTTTGGAACCCCCCCCATCCCAACAGGAGATCCATGCACCGGTTTTTGTACCGTTATCATCATGTCCCCAGCATCGGCTGCAACGGCCAGTGAAAGCAGCACCACCACCGTCCCCGAAGAGGAGCCGGACAGCCCCAGGGAGGAGGTGGACAGCCCCAGGGAGGAGGTGGACAGCCCCAGGGAGGAGGTAAGGACTAATTGTGTGCAGCGCGTGAGCTATGCCAGTTTTCTTACCAGAGTGAGTCAAATTCAGCCTTTAATTAGTGGGACATGTTTCACCATCACTGTGGATCCCTATAATCTAACTCTAATAATCAGATGCTGGTGATGAGGGTTTGATTGGCGCCAGTGCACGCACAACATTTCTGTGTTTACTGCTGGTTTACTGGCTTCATATGCAATATTACACGTCCCTGTGCGTCCAAGCTCGCAACGGAGAGTGTGAACGTGGCTGGATGTGCTCCTGTTTGTCTCCCATCCAGACAAGTGCTTTCCAAAATGGGGTTCAGGGACCTAATGTGGGTCCTGGAGAGGGTCCAATCAGGTCATTGAAAGTGTAAAAAAAAAGAACAAAAAAAAAGAGAAGGAACCAGAAGAAAGAAATACTGTCTTCAAATCTGTGTGGACACAGTTATGTTTCACACCTCACAGGTTCAACATCTAAGCAGGTTTGTTTGGTCTTTTAAGACAAAAAGATCTTGATCCAGACTTTCTGGGGAAGATGTAAAATAAACAACCAAAAACGGTTGATTTACATATCCTTAGATTTAAGGACAACACCAAAGGAAACATTCATTTAAAATCACATTTTTTTTTCCTGCAAAGAGATTAAATTAATATCAGCAACAATACTATTAAATCTAATTTTGTTGCTGACATTGTGTAGACTTCCCCTACAAACACACATGCTGGACAAGTTAGATATCCATTACACAAGAGCCTTTTTATATAACCTAGCTGGTCTTATTATGTCAAGAGAAAGTGTCCATGAGTGTGAGAGGCACTTAGTTAAAGGCACCACAGTGGGCTCATGAATCGTGAAGACTCCTGGAAGGATTTTAACCTTCCTGGGTTAAGATATTTTTAACATAGGCTAATGGATGATTTTAGATTGCTGATATGATCTTAAACCATAAAAATAATTGATCATATCCTCACAATAACACAGCATATTATTTTACTCTCTCTGTGTTCACGTCTATATTTTGTAGCCTGCACCCAAGTTGTTTGTGTTCCTGCGCAGAAGGAAACATGTCAAACATATTATGAGACCCTCCAGCTGACTGGACCTCAGAGACTTTTTACACTATAATTGTGTTAAACACAAATCAATATTGGTCCAATTTAGAGGCAGCTTTTAAATCTGGCAGTGCAAAATCAAATCACACTGTAAGAAAACATATTTTTGAACTATAAGCACAGTTTCTAGTTGCATCATCTAAAATCAATTTCCTGATATTTTCTCTGGCTTCAACAAATCAATGTTTAAGATTTTTCAAAAACCAGTGGTTTCTCTTCTATTGTATACTTCAGGTGTCCCTGCATGACAAACACATGAGGTGTTTTCCCCCTTCTGTGCTTAATTAGAAGTCTTTCTTGCTATTCAAGCAGGCCGGAGGAATTTCTTTGTCTAATGTATAAAAAATGTCAACACCACTGCATTTATGGTGGTGAGTCATTTCCTTTCTTTTCTGCTCTCCACAGGCCCAATGAACAGCTCCGTTATGATCTCAGACAGGAACTTTTCAGTTAAAAAAAAGACATTTGTTGCCATCAAATAACCTTTTTTGTTGTTTGACTTCAAATGAGGGGTGACGCTCCACTATAATATACATGTAAAAGTCCCTGTATAGGACTGCTGTTTCTGTTCTATTTGTTTCTGATCAAATATGTGTTTCATCAATGCAGAATGATGTTTTCTGCTCTCCACAACTGTTCGTGATTATTCTCGCTTGTAAAATGTAACATGAGCCGCAAAGTATGTCATGTTGTATTGATTATAGTTGTCAAGTATGTACAGGATGCTAGTGAGTAAATTACTCCTCTTGCAGTAGGTTTATTTCAAATGGGGAATTTCAGTATTTGTCCCTTTTGCCCTGTGGGGTGTAGCCTGGGGTTGGCCAGGGACTTGGGGACCATGTGACAAAGGTGGGGAGGATAATTATGGAGAAAGAGCATCTATTATTTATGTTTGTCTGTCACTTGAAGAGCACAGAGCTCACATGTGGAGTTCAATACATCAATGTCATGATGCTGGTTGTTTGACTGTTGCTGTTGGAGTTGACCGATGAACAGTATTAGATGATGAATGCAACATTTACAGCACAATCTGAAGCGTTTATTGTCTATAAATGGCAGACTCGGCCTCAGCGCAATGTCTGCCATGCACATTTTTTTGAATGAATTCAGCGTTACTCTATCCTTCCTGGAGCTTTTGAATCCGTGCCAGGTTCGTGTGGCAGTGTTTCTATAGGGCGTGACCAGCTCTCGATGCAGCCACTGGGGCTTGCTGTGCCCCGAGGTGATAGAGGATGGCACCAGCTTTATGCTGCCAGAGTCAAACGACTGCTTTTTTTCTGCCTGGCTTGGTATTAAATGAGGGGTCCACCCCTCAGGCTATCTCTGCTCTTTTACTCTGTTTCTATAGCATAACTCATATTTATATCAACTCACGTACCATGACCATGTTCCCACCCGCACACCACTCACACAGAAGCTCACGCTGCTCATTGCTGACAAGTGCTTTATACTTTCACTTTTCTTTTTCTTTTTATCATAATAGTTAGTAAATTTTGTGATTATAACAAGCACAGACCAAGACATGAGCAATTCCTTCATGGCTCATGCATAAACTATACAAAAGCACTTACAACGCAGAATATTTCCTTAAATATTTTACGTGCATGAGCCACTGCATTTTAACTTTATTCCTTCCAGGTATTTAGGTCATGTTGATCAATTTCAATTCACATAGCTCCTCAGGTTCCCTGTTGTGTAGAGGTTACTTTTTCTCATTATAATGTAAGTACACAGTTGCACTAATTATTGTTGCTGACATATTGCTTTTTTTCTCATCTTCTTTGTAGCAGCAGCCTCGGAAACAGTCGCTGACTAAATCCTTGTGTGAGGAAACCCACTGGAAATGCCTGCTGCTGTGCCTGCTGATGTACGGCTGTGTCGGGGTGATGGCCTGGTGCCAGGTGACCAAGGTCACGCGCCTCTCCTTCGACAGCGCTTACAAGGGGAAGTCTATGATGTACCACGACAGTCCCTGCTCCAACGGCTACATCTACATCCCTCTGGCCTTCCTGGTCATGCTCTATGTGGTCTACCTGGTGGAGTGCTGGCACTGCTACACCAGGAACGAGCTGCAGTACAAGGTGGATGTGGAAAGCGTGGCGGAGCGCATACAGCGAATGCAGCAGGCTACGCCCTGCATCTGGTGGAAGGCCATCAGCTATCATTATGTCAGGAGGACACGGCAGGTGACACGTTACCGTAATGGAGATGCCTACACCACAACACAGGTCTACCACGAGAGAGTGAACACCCACGTGGCTGAGGCGGAGTTTGACTACGGGAACTGTGGAGTTAAGGACATCTCGAAGCACCTGCTGGGCCTGGAGGGCTTCCCCATCACAAAGCTGAGGTTCACCAAGTGCTTTAGCTTCGCCAATGTGGAGTCAGAAAACTCCTACCTGACCCAGCGAGCCCGGTTCTTTACAGAGAACGAGGGCCTGGATGATTACATGGAGGCCCGAGAGGGGATGCACCTGAAGAATGTAGACTTTAAGGAGTATATGATTGCCTTTTCTGACCCGAATCACCTTCCTTGGTACGCTTCCCACTCCACCTTCTGGGTAGCGGCTGCGTTCACCCTCTCCTGGCCTCTGCGGGTGCTGACAGAGTACCGCACTGCCTGTGCGCACTACCATGTAGAGAAGCTGTTCGGCTTTGACTATGTGCCAGTAACACCATCTGAGGAGCGGCCGTACTGCAGACACATCCCAAGAGTCAACACAATCGACAGCACAGAGCTAGAGTGGCACATCCGCTCCAACCAGCAGCTGGTGCCCAGCTACTCGGAGGCAGTCCTCATGGACCTGGCCCAGCTCTCAGGGAGCTGTAACAGCTACTCCATATGTGGAGGCTACGGCAGCTACAGGCAGAACTGTGAGCGCTGCCACCGAACCATCAGCAGCTCCTCCATCTTCTCTCGCAGCGCCCTCAGCATTTGCAACACGGGGAGCCCCCGTATCCCCTTCAGCGCCAGCCGCTTCTCGTTGGGTCGGCTGTACGGCTCCAGGCGGAGTTGCCTGTGGAGGAGCAGCGGGAGCCTGAATGAGCAGTCCTGCCCCACAGAGAGCACGCGCTGTCTGTCAGGCCAGCAGACCAGCGAGGAGAACCCGCCAGCCTATCAGGATGCTCTGTGCTTCCCAGTGCTCATCGTACATCGCAACGAAGGCTGCCTCAACCACGACCACCGTTCTCTGCACAGAAACGGCTCCTGTGTGGAAACTTCACTATGACCCACAGCCGCCACGCTTGTCTGAGAGAGGAATATGATGACACAAGAGAAACCTCTCGAACCCTGGACTCTTGATTCTCTCCTTTACAGTAGAGGTAAAAAAAAAAAAAAAAAAAGATCCACCAACAAGTTACTGCAACTACGGATTTGTTCAAATCTCTACAGAAACTAGCCTCGAGTACAAACAAAGTATATGTGGGGACTTTGTCACAGTACCCTCCATAAGTCAGGGAAAAGCTAGACTTGATGAGACTGTTGTTTAAACTACAAAGCGGCTTTAAAGGACCAAACTGCCAAAGTGTCGCATTCAGCTCTAAAACATCCATAAAGCGCCAAATAACCGAGGAACACCGGGGGGAGTCTCATCCTACTGTAAACGCCATATTTATAGAGCTTAGTCACAGACAAGTTGCAAAGACGTGAGTAACACTTCCTCGTGTTTGAAGACTAAAACGGGCTTTGACTCAGTAACAGCCTGAGAAAATAGTGACAAATGAAAGGGATATAACAATTAATGGACAAATGAGACACACGCGTCATGTGAGTCATGTGACGGGTGAATCATGAGGGAAAATGAAAAGATATCAGCCTCCCTGTCAAAACATAATGAACATGACTAAATAGTTTAGCAAAAAATAAAACACACATCCTATGACTCTTATCAAGTTGGCTCAAATATAAAATCTAAACATCTGCATGTAATATGTTGTGACACAGGATGATTTAAATATGTTCACTCAGTCTATACTAATGGAAGTCCATTTAAAAAACAAGTTGCGGTACAACACAAAGAAGTGTCTGGCACAGATACAATATCCCGTCAGCTGAAATCGTCGTTAGCAATGACATTATACTTCCCTGCTTGCCAAATATAGCACTGGAGGAACATGAATAATTTAGTACAGGAGGGCTAAAGGACACGAGAACTTAAAACTGAATCATCAACACTTCTTCATATGGTTGAGATTTTATATGATGGCCAACTACATTGTAGTAAACCTCACTTTAATATTGATTGATCAGTGTCAACTCAGCTAGTTTAAAAATCTTAAAAGATCCATTTAATTTCACATTTGGCAATATTTTCATTCAGCCTACCTCTTTATTTAAGTGCCTCGCGCCAACTGTTACTGACAAGCATAAGCTATCACAACTTAACTCATCTCCACACCTTGATTCAAACAAGCCGAACAGTAGCGCACGGTATTTAACGTGCAAAAGACAATGTTGTATTACCTGACCTCATTGTGGTTGAAAATACACTAAAAGTTTTGGAGAATCAAGCCCTAAATGACTTTCTTCATAATGTAACACATGATCCCAGAAAGCCAGCTCTGTGCTGCTACTGATGCGTATCAGAGAGACAGCCGGAGAGCTCGCCATCAAAGATGCTAGAAATAGGCAGAGGCCTGGATTCACTGCTGATAGTGTCAGATTTAATAATATGACAGGATCACTTAGAAGAACTAAAAAAAACCAACTTCCTCTCAGCTGCGTGCACGCAGTATCCTGTGGGGAATTGTGTTTTTGTTTTAGAGACAAATATTATGTGAGGGTTGGCTTATGAAATCAAACAGTTCTGCTAAATTTAACTGTAAACCCCACATTACTCCACAATATCTGTGAATAATCTATAAAGCTCCTTGAATAGATGAAATCAAGCATACAAATCATTCAAGAAAGGTGGTAAAATACTACTCCATGAGACCTGCAGTGTAAAAATAAACTGACATGGATGGTTGGCCATCAGGACCATCAGAATCACTGAATAATATCTTCCCGGTGTTCAGTCATTTCACAATAACAAGCGTGTACAGTAACTTGTGACCAATTAGCCATCCTCATTCCTTTCCATGTGCAGAGCTAATTTTGGAGTTGTGGATTATCTTTATAGCAATACGAGTGAACACGGTGAAAATAGTCAAAGAACGAGAGACACAGAAAAAAACAAAACACAGATCGATCAAACTTTTCATTTCATTAAGTTTATAATGAAACCATTGAACTGTTTTAACCCGTTTTCACAACTCAAGGTCTTCTATGCAAGCCGCTACCCCCAAACTCAGGATAGTATTCAGGGCAACGATTCTGCTTTCAAAAACATCCTCATACCAAATATAATCATCACTCCTTTCACTCCCACTGATTTTACACTTTGGATTGCAGTTATGAAGATGTTTCATTTTGTTCATTAAAAGCTTTGGCAAATATAAGCTGCATAATAACTAGACCATCTTTAAATGACGGGTTTGTGAACAGTGCTGAACCAAATAATCATAAATGAATCATAACTTTAACAATGTTTCCGTTCAAGATTACAAAGACAGAGTGACAGAAGCAGAAATGTGTCATCTAGTTCCACTTCGGGGTTTGGTTGCACTAGCGATTTGTAAATCCATCACTTCTTGCAGTGTAGAGTGAGTGGAATATATTGGATTAAAAAACCTAACTGGATTAATTTGGACAAATGATCTTGGTTTAAGATTTATAATTTGCAATTGAGGGGGATATATTATTTTTTCTTTAAACAGTTTACGTAATTATTTCAGAAAAAACAGCATTTTAGTCAAGAATCAGTGTGTGGGATTTAGTGGCATTTAGTGATGAGGTAGTAGACTGCATTCTACTTTACTCCTCTTCCAAGCTTGTACAGAAATGTGAAAGGCCCTCTCTAGAGCCTGTGTTTGGTTTGTCCTTTCTGGGCTACTGTAGAAACACGACACTGCAACATGCTAATCAACAGACATGGTTAGCCTAGTGTACCAAGTTTTCTAGAAATGTTAAAAACATCAGTACATCCAAACTTGTCGAAATAATATTGACCTCCTGAGCTTCATTTTGTCTCTGTGTTGGTTAATATGGATTTATGACAGTACAGTAGAAATGTAAAAAGCACATTTTCTGGGGTTGTTTTTGAATGCTTTAAACGAGGAAGAGGGACGTTTCAAAATGGGAACGTTCCCAATTCCCAGCTGCCCAAAGGCACAAAAAGTAAACCATTGTTAGTGTCAGGTGATTACACACGAATGAAAACACAATTATGAATAATATATTCCATTTCTGCCAATAAATCCTACACACTGAACCTGTAACAACTAATCTCTACTTTATATGGTGCAATCCGTTTAACCTTGTAAACAGCAGGTGTAACTAGCTCCTGGTTCTGGTGTTTGTAACACTAACATTGAAATGTCTCCAAAAATGCTGAAATAATTTCCAACATTTTTATATCTCATTTGTTTAATTGTACAAGAACGGAAGTGTAAAAATGGCTAGTTATGGTTCTAGGCAGAGGGCAATTTAGGCTAGCTATTCCCACTGTTTTCAGCCTTTATGTTAAGTTAAGTTATTAAGCTGTATTTATATTTAGCAGATATGAGAGCGATCGCCATATGAAATAGCAGGAAACCCATTGACATTGGTTGAAATGTATTTTTCAATTCATTCAGCTCCTTTTCCTCAATTATTTCTTCTGTCTGAGTTGTAAAGGGCTGGATCATCCCAGCAGGCACCGGTCAGGAGTCAGAGAATTAAACGGACTTGCATGTCTCAGAGGACACAACAAATAAAAGCATGCAAACTCCACCAAGGATTAAAACGTACTGAAGTCTTTTTTAAATGTTATTTCAGCTCGTAGGGAGGACGTACAGGATTCCAGTCAGTGGGTCACTCAGAAATCATCACATTTTCTCCTTCATGATTAGCCAACGAGCCTCTCAGGTGGCTTCACTGTGATATTCATACATAGTCATGTGTAAGAATAGAAAAACGTGTTTACCAGTGCAATGTTTACGTAACAGCGGTGACAAAAACACTATTTGGGGTATTGAAAATGGTTCTAAATCTGACTGAAAGGTTAATAACGAGACATTTTTCCCCCCGTAGATGACTGTTAGAATAAAAGCTTTTGTCATGCAAAGCACTGAACCCTTTATCATGTCTATTAAGTAGATTAGGTTGTTATGGTATTTAGTCTTTCACTCCAGAATGCTTTGGGGCTCATCTTTTTATATTTAGATAAATTTGTGCATTTTGAAGACCATAGGCCAGAAAGGCTTTGTACTGTACATAAACTAGAGATGAGAGTGTAGAGTGAGTGTCGACGTGCAATATTGTGCTCAGCTGAATGTGTCACGCACACGCTTTGAGGTAACTGGAGAAGGTACACTTTCAAACAGTGATTTGTTATGTTGCAAAAGGAAGTACAATCCCTTATAACAGAATACAGGCAATGCAGCCAACAACATATTTTTGCTGCTTTTCATTTACAACTTTGAATTATTGTATAAATCATTTGAATACACTTTTTTTTTTTTTAAACTACAAATGTTGTCGGGTTGATTTGACTGATTTGGGACACATCCAGTCATACATAGAGTAGACATCACTTTAAGATAACGCTGAGTGATTGCTGACATTGATTACTGATCTTAATAACATCAGTATTCTATCTTAGATTTATGCATTTTAGACTGAATTGGTTCTCAATGAACCTGCAGAATACCTTTGCTTCTCTTCATATGGTTGTAGAGAACCAATAGAGATTTTTGCCTGGTTAAAAACTGAAAAAAACACGACATTAATTACATTTAAGATGATTTTGTCGCTGCTTCGCAAAAGAGTTACACTATTTACCAGTGGATATAGGTAAAAAATAAAACAAGTCTGTATGTATTCCAACACCACCATGCCTTGATGTTACATAAGAACTGAATACCAAATATGTATATCAACGTAGGAAAAAAGGCTCAATAAACTGGAAATGCTCACTAAAATATCTGGTGTATTCTTTTTATGTGACAGACATGCTAACAAGATCTTATTGCTTATTATTAGGTTCCAACACTAGTTTTGTTGAAAGATTTGCTCCAGCACAGCGAACTACATAGCTTGATGCAATATGAGTATATGGTGGTTTACCTTCCTGTTTCTTACTTTCTTTCTTTCTTCTTTCATTTGCGCTTGATTTTGAGTTCTGAAGTGTTGTTGGCGAGAAGCACCTTGTCAATTAAGGAGACGCTGCGCTCATCAACTCCTGTCAGGTAGATACTGCATTCGGTCACACTGGTGTTGTGGGACATCGCCTCCTCCAAGGCTTTACCTCCAAGCTACACAGGAATGAACAAGCAAACACGGTTGGTTGGCATGGATGCGTGTCCATGTTGAACACATCACAAGATGCTGTTTCTAAAAGGTCTGAGCACAGCCTTGATAACCTTGGGAAATCCCCCCTGGGCAACCTTGCAGTCTGAAATAGCGCACACTTTCCAAACTGCTGATTGTTGGTGTCATCGGTGTTTTGTTGTTTTGTCTGCAACAGCCATTTCTATTTTTGAAGAGAGTAGACCGAGGTCAGAGATATTGATGGTACTGCATGTTGCATTTCTGCTATGTGGGTGATTTTTGATCCTCCGCAGCGTATTCCAGTCAGAGATACAGGATACTGTGAAATCTTGAAGGAGAGCGAACAGGAGAACGAGGAAAATTCAGATCTACCTCTCTCGGGGGAAATGACTCTTACTCAGCTTTCCATTATTGCATGTTTTCCACACATATCTTATGAATAATTGAAAACCTTGTACTTTACAAAGCTACTCTGTCTGTTTACTTCAGCGTACTGTGTCACACAAAGGGAACAAAAATCCAGTGTTTTAAAATAAACCAGTATTTCAAAGTCCTATGGTTGATACATGTAGCACAAAGAAATTATTACTGGTCACATTGTTATGGAAAAATAATTCCTATAGGATAACATGTTTTGTGTTCATGTGTTTTGTTTTTGTTAACTTTTATTTCTCCCTCACTTTAAAAAGACTGAATTTGTTTAGTCCATACTATGGACAAGGCTTATCTAAATATTTGTATCTTATTGACTACTAATGCAGGAACAAAAGCCTTTCCCAACTTTCCATGACTCAAGTAAGTTGCCATATTTTTATTGGTTCTTTTCTCGGTCCGGCAGTCCAGAAGTAGTCCGGTGTTACCAGAACTAAATTCACTGCATGAATACATGCGCCTGGACCCCCTCTGGAGGGAATCACTTCCAGTTGTTGCATCCTACTGGGTGTAGCCCTCTGGTTAATTTAAAACTATTGGAGCAGCCTTTAACCGATCAGCACTGACCATCACTCGCGCTGAAACTCGACCGTGGCTGCAGCTAGATTTAGAAAGAAAAAAAAAACGTCATCTCATGTAGCCTCCCCCGGCGGTCACTGATTGGTCCGCCCTTCAGACGGGTTGTGCAAACATGAATGTAAACAGGCGTGACTTTTTCAGAATTTAATAAATTTCTCGTCAAATTTGTCGAAGCCTTCAGACGCTTATTAAACTGAACTTCGGTCAGCTGCAGCCTAAAATATGATGTTAGGTAAATGCAACTTAAATATGCTACTCGCATTGTTGACAGAACTTAGCATGCTGGAATGTGATTGTTCCGTGTTCAGCTCGAAGCGTAACTAAGCCCAAGTGCAGCAGAAGTTAAATACAAATATTTGTGTCGGCTGGAGACTGACAGACTGAGGATGCCACTGCCTTAACATTCCCACTGAACAGAGTTGAACCCTTTGGATAGAGGTGATAACATGGCCATTCCTCTGGCCCATCCCTCAGGTCAAACGTGCCCCAGTAGCAGTAAGGGTCTAAGAATAGCAGTCGTCTTTTCCATTTTTCATACGTCCAGCTGTTTGGTTTTCTGCTCTGTAATGGGCTTGCTGGGACAAATGATCAAGTCATACTAATGAACACCTTACTTACCTCCCCCAGCTTGTTGTTGGAGAGATTGATGGTCTTCATGGTATTATTTTGTGCCAGCACTTTAGACAGGGCGGCAGCAGAAAGCCAAGTCAGCCCGGTGCCTTCGAGGTCCAGGTGAAGCAGCGTGTCGTTGCTCAGCAAGGCCTTGCCAATAGCCTCACCGCCTTCATCCATCAGATGGTTCAGACACAGGTTGAGGGACAGAAGAGCAGGGTTCTTGGACAAGGCGTGAGCTATAGCTTTGGCTCCCGGGCCGCTAATTTGGTTGTTATACATCTTTAGGGTTTCCAGTTTACTCATGGTGAGGAGCTTGCCGATGGCTCTGGCTCCACGGTCTCCGATCAGGTTGTGAGAAAAGTCGAGTTCCCTGAGGAATGGGTGGTCCAAAAGGTATTTCACCAGCAGCCGACACTGTTTATCCTCAATTTGGCTTAGATGGAGCCTAAAAATCTGTAGAAACAGTAAATTATTAAGGTTAGAAAGAGTCTGAACTGAGTTTTAACAAGCGACACAAAAAACTAAGAAAAACCTTTCACAGCGTGAATCTGATCGTGTAAATGCTGCTGACATGTCAGCACGACAGAACAGTTAGAAATGTTTTAAATAACGTTTTATGCATTATAAAGTTAGTAATTCCCAAAAATATCAAATAGTACTTAAACGATTCACTGATTAATCAGCAGAAAATGAGCCACCAGTAATTTGATTAGTCATTCATCGGGTAAAATTATACAAATAGAACGGATTTACTGCTCTTTTCTTATTTATGACCTCGTGAAAGAAATACCTTTGGGTTTTGGACTGTTGATCAGACACAGGCTGCAGTTTCAACTGTTACTCCAACAATTTATTTAAGTTTTCATAGATTCATTATATTTTATATACAATTAATAATAAAACAAATCTATAGATGAAATAATCATTAATTGCAACTCTAATATTAACTCCAACAGTCTCATGTACAGTTTCTGCATCTTGCACAGGAAACAGTAGTAGATAGAAGCAACAGCAGTTATATATTCATGTGATAAATAGTGACTTATTTAGGTTGCAGCCACAGGCCCTGCTGTGTTTTGTTTGTTTTTTTAAATCTAAATACAGAATGCATTTAATGCTTACGCACTGCCAACAACAGTTTTTCTGTTTCATGACATCAGGGTTATCTATGCAAATAAAACTTTGTAAATGTCAAGAATGTGCTAAAACACAATAAACGTGCTGCAGACAATCAGGCTCCATCCTGTGCAGTATCGCCATAAACCAAGAGGAGGAATCACTATTTACCTTCAACGTCTTACAGGACTTGAGGGCCGTGGCGAGGGACACGCAGTCTTGATCGGTCATCTTAAACATACTCCATTCAAAGTTCATTGCACAGTGTTTGACTCTATACACCAAATGTAGCTCTTCCAGGTTTGTCAGCTTGTCAAGCAGGATGCGAAAGTCAAAGTGATCAAGACAAGGTGCACCACGCTCATTGCCAATTACATATTCATATTCCTCCTCTTCCTCCTCCTCCTTTTGGGCCTCCTTGATGGGCGGCAGCAGCTGGGAGATAACCAGCCTCTTGACATAGTCTTTACAAAGCGGGGCCATCTGTAGGACCGTCTTTGGCTCGGTTACATTTGGGATAAAATGCTCAATAATGTTCTCCAAGTGCCTCTCAAAGAACATTCGTTTCCAGCTGTAGCCATAATCGGAGACGTCACAACATGTATACTTCTGCTTGCAGCACCGATTCCAGTAGACACCATCAGGGACCAGGTTGGCTGTCACATGCAGAGGCAGGGAGGGGGACAGTCTCTCCTGGATGAAGACTCTCTGGGTGGGTTTAAGTGCTTCAAATATGGGCCTCTCTGCGATAGTTATATTTGCAATCAAATTCAAGTTGGAGTGTAAACATGTGTATAATATGGTATTAAAACAGCAGCATACCTTCAAAGTTGTTCACGATGCATTGCAGAGAGAGGTTTGACAAACTGGGCACAAAATCCAGGATCCAGTCTGGATCTTCAGCCATGATTCTTCGACTCATCTTTCTGTAGTTTTGGGCCCCGAGGAAAAGGAGCCTCGCTGCAGCTAAGTCTGCTTTAAAAATGAGAAACATTAAATTACACCTACCAGTAACTACAACCACATTATGGCCTGTTTTCAGGTGTGTTTATGTGATGAGAATTTCTGACATTAATGACTAAATAAACATCAAATTAAACTGGAATTGCTAGCTGCTTGCCAAAAGTTAAAGTTGTTAGTTTAAGAGCAAGCAGCCACTCTGTGACCAGCTAGGTACTATTACAGTTATCTGTCATATCACTGAAAAACACCTTTAAAGTGGCAACAGACAAAAATGTATACTTAATATTAGTACTTACAACATTAAGTTAAATACACACAACTTACCGTTTCCCGTCTAACCGTTAAAGAATAGCTGCAGTATGCTGGTCAGCGTATCGTCAGTCTCCATGGTAACAAAACGCCGTCAGTGTAGTTAAGGGTATCACGTAAATTTGAGCTTTTGGTCTGAACGTAGTCGCGTGGTTCCGTCATTCAGAAGGCGCGATGTGCCTCGAGGTCACACAGTTGTACCTGTTGTTTTTTTATTTTATTTTTTTACATTTTCAGTGTTTTCTGCTGTGTTTAGAAGAGAAACCCCGAGTTTTCTTTTAATAATTGTTTGTCAACAGGATATTTGTAGGGATAGCCGAATTTCTTAGTTCCATGAATGCAACTGTTTTACTGCGTGAATGTTATTGTACACGTTATAACTTGCTATATGTGAAAAATATTAACGTTCACATGTTGTTGTAGAAACAGAAGGGGTGATGATAATAATAATAATAATAATAATAATAATAATAATAATATTATAATAAAAGAAAATCATATTTAGGAAACATTAATTCTAATAATCTGTAATATCAGCTGATCTTGAATGTATTATCATTTATTAACTGCTAAATGCAGGAAAATAGACCTTGGGGAAACCACATAATATTACATACAGTAATATTTCAACCACTGGACATGAAATGAGAACACTAAGATGAGTGCAGAGTGCTTTTGTTTTTAGGTTTGTGTTTGGCAGTGTAAAGGAGAATGGATCATGCCGTGAAACATTCAGATTCTACAAAACTGACAGATGGACCTCGGATATGGACCACGGGGCCTTTTGGAAGAGAGCACACTGGAGTGGATCCATCTATCATACAAACAACAACAACACAAAGCAGGTGCACAGCTACAGTGGAGGAGGGGGGAAATCAGTAAATACCTCCTTTAGAGAATCAGGATTGTTATCATAGAGAGTTATTTTGCATATAATAGCAGAGATACAGGGACTTTGATTTCAGAGTCAGCTATGAGACTTAATTGCACTGGGAGGATATGTATGTTTGAATCTGGGATCACTGCCATCACATCACCCTCCGATTCCACTGTATAGCAGTCCACATCAATTATATCCTAAATAATTCTATATGCTATAGTTGGAGAGAACATGTAGTCTTACTGCTTTGATGCTGTGCAAAGACTTTCTGATAGGATGTAGTTAAAAAGATTATACTGAAAGATAACAATTGTTTTAATTATTGATATATTAAAGAAATAATCAGTGTATTTGATTAATTGTTTCAACAACAAATACAAGATAATAGTGAAAAAGGGCCAATTAAGTCCAAGGAGATGTATTTAAATTGGTTGTTTTGTTTTGCCAACATTCTAAAACTCAAAGGTACTTAAGTTTATTTTGATATATGAAGAAAACCATAAAATCTGCATAGTCCAGAAGATGAAAGAAGTGAATTTTTGCTTTAAAAAAACGTGACTGAAACAATTAACCATCAGTTGCAGATACATTTTTCCCTCTATCCGTTATTTGACTAATTGTGTCAGTTCTTGCTACTTTCATCAGTTATGTAATAATCCGGGTATCATTTTCCCATGATGGCACATGAATGAAGACAGGTGCATGATGCAGCAAAACTGCTTTTATTTTCCATATGTTTGGGCAGAGTTTGCCAGAGAGAGAGAGAGAGAGAGATGGCATCATGAGGTTGCTCCAAGAGTGGGATGTAGGGTCGAATAGAGGAACGAGAGGCTCCAACTGTAGCCCAGAGGCAGTCCATCACTGTCGTCCTCATGTAATACGGCCTGACAGACACGCTTCCCTCGTACTCTGGCTTTAATGGACTGGCGTGACATCAGCCAGCCACAGCACAGGAGGCAAACTCACTTTGTGAGCTGCTGTCCCAGTAAAGTAAAGTCAGTGTGGGATGAGTCACCACTTTGGGGGTTCCTGCATCACGAGGACTGTAAACAGGTTCTCTGATCGGCCTGGCACGTCTATTGTTTCAGCATGAGGCAGCGTGACGCAGCTGTCAAACATCGTTTACAACTGATTAAAAGACACAAGAAGCAATATGTAACGAAATAATGATACTCATATCATTATTTATTATGATATTTATTATATATCATAGCAACATGGGCCTCATTGTTTCATAATATTTCTAAGAATGTAACTGATGTAAGTAAAATAAAAAAACTTTACATTAATGGGGAGATTCCTGGAAAATTATAATAATGTTACGCAGACTGGTAATGAGTCCAAGTATATTTTGTATTGTGTTAATTTAATCTTCCTTCACAGAATCCAGCCAGAAAACAAACTGTGGTAGGAAAAGACAAAATTTTAAAACTGTGGGATCAGCCTAAAAAAATTCAAAATTTTCCTTTAAAAGGCTGAAATCCGAATCAGTCATGATTACGTATGGAAATGTTTCCAACTTATTCATTTCAATTAGTTGTTGGCACAAAACTTACCTTTTATTAATGCAGGCAGGTCAGTTAAACAGATAAAAATGATGGAGAAAAGTCTACAAGTAAGCAAACAATCCAATAACAAAGGAATAGTTATATTTAAACTATTGTTTATTATAGAGTGTGCTTTGTTTATTCAGGAAATCAAATCAAAGTTTCTTTTATGAGAGAGAACAAATTCTGATATAAAATGAACTTACTGATCATCTCGCAGAAGAATGAGGGTCTCTGACTTCAGCCACTCATTCCAGCAGAGATGCATCATTCTGGTGACTTTAATCTGGGTGTAAATGGAGCAGCTGCTAAATTATGATGAAATGTATTAATTACATCTGTGCTTCCGTGGAAAGTGAACTGAACCTCCTTATAAAAAAGCTTTACCTGTTTTCCGCCATAGTGTCAAAGACATAAGTACTGTACTTCTACAAGAAAGGAAGGAAATTCAAAAGTTTGAATGTTTAATGCTCACGTATGAAACCAGGAATTCAGCATACTCCAGAAAAAAAATGACCTGACAGTGCAGCTGGATATTGGCTCACACATCTGTACTGCAGTATTGAATACATGCAGTGACTATATATAATAATCTCCCAACAAACAAAAGTAAGAGAGTTAACACACAACTGCAGCATCTCCGCCGCCTGCCTACAGTATGGGAGGACTGTGTGTGTGCATTACCTTCTGCCTCACCACCGCAGCCACTACCATCACACTTCCATTTCGCTCTCAAGAGCCCAAGGAGCTGTTGCATTAGTTGCTAGGCAACGCAACGTGTATGTAATTACTAAAAGGATTTAGCAAAATGAAGAGTTTCTTTCGAAGATGAAAATCTATTTATAAATGTGACACCCACTGCAGCAGGACCTGGCAGGCAGATTAAGATGTGAAGTATTGTTTAGTAACTCAGTATTGTACAGGTATGTAAATGTTTCACTGACCAATGACAATAACGCTTTTTGAAAGGTGCCTTTTCTGTATCTTACATGCAACATAAACGTCATCTTGTGCACTTCAACAGCCCAAGTAAATAAAACAAAAAAATAAGACATAAAAAAAATGCAAACGAACTAAACATTTCACACACTATCATAAGAACTAAAGTGATTCGGTTGCTTGTTTATGAGGTAGAAGCAGTGAGAGCAGAGATAAAATCTGCTGGGTTGCCAGTGGGAGTGATTAATGCTCCTCCTTGTCTGCAGCCCGGCAGCCTTTCAACAAAGCACTACAGCTTGTGAGCCAAGAGACGCAACTCCCAGGTGAGTCAGTGGATGAAGGGAAAGCAGGGCATCACTGAGCAACAACGAAAAATGTCTCTTTGGTGATTTCAGTAATCATAACGTTGTCACATTAAAGAATGTTCTTATGATGTTAACATTTTTCTAACTCAAGTCTTGGTAGGTTCATTAAGAGATTAAACGAAGGGATGTCTTCTACCTCGAGGAGCACAGAATGAATGGATTAAAAGTAGTTCACCAGGACACTGTGACGTCTTTCACTCCTAAATTGTGTTTTAAATACAAAAACTTACGTAAACAACAAACCTGATAAGATTGATTGGAAGGAATTTTTATACTCTGCAACATAAATCAAACTGAACTGAACTGAATTGGACCAACAGACAGACACTGACATCCACAGAGCTCCGTCGGCAGCACGTCCATGAAGAAGCTTTCACATGAAGAAGCTTTCACATGGAGAAGCTTTCACATGAAGAAGCTTTCACATGGAGAAGCTTTCACATGGAGAAGCTTTCACATAGAGAAGCTTTCACATGGAGAAGCTTTCACATGGAGAAGCTTTCACATGAAGAAGCTTTCACCTGGAGAAGCTTTCACATAGAGAAGCTTTCACATGGAGAAGCTTTCACATGAAGAAGCTTTCACCTGGAGAAGCTTTCACATGGAGAAGCTTTCACATGGAGAAGCTTTCACATAGAGAAGCTTTCACATGAAGAAGCTTTCGCATGGAGAAGCTTTCACATAGAGAAGCTTTCACCTGGAGAAGCTTTCACATGAAGAAGCTTTCACATAGAGAAGCTTTCACATAGAGAAGCTTTCACATAGAGAAGCTTTCACCTGGAGAAGCTTTCACCTGGAGAAGCTTTCACATGAAGAAGCTTTCACCTGGAGAAGCTTTCACATGAAGAAGCTTTCACATAGAGAAGCTTTCACATAGAGAAGCTTTCACATAGAGAAGCTTTCACATGAAGAAGCTTTCACATGGAGAAGCTTTCACATGGAGAAGCTTTCACATAGAGAAGCTTTCACATAGAGAAGCTTTCACATAGAGAAGCTTTCACCTGGAGAAGCTTTCACCTGGAGAAGCTTTCACATAGAGAAGCTTTCATATGGAGAAGCTTTCACAGAGAGAAGCTTTCACATGGAGAAGCTTTCACATGGAGAAGCTTTCACAGAGAGAAGCTTTCACAGAGAGAAGCTTTCACATGGAGAAGCTTTCACAGAGAGAAGCTTTCACATGGAGAAGCTTTCACGTAGAGAAGCTTTCATGTGGAGAAGCTTTCACATGGAGAAGCTTCCACAGAGAGAAGCTTTCACATGGAGAAGCTTTCACATGGAGAAGCTTTCATGTGGAGAAGCTTTCACATGGAGAAGCTTTCACGTGGAGAAGCTTTCACAGAGAGAAGCTTTCACGTAGAGAAGCTTTCATGTGGAGAAGCTTTCACATGGAGAAGCTTTCACATGGAGAAGCTTTCACGTGGAGAAGCTTTCACAGAGAGAAGCTTTCACGTGGAGAAGCTTTCACATGGAGAAGCTTTCACATGGAGAAGCTTTCACATGGAGAAGCTTTCGCGTAGAGAAGCTTTCATGTGGAGAAGCTTTCACATGGAGAAGCTTTCACATGGAGAAGCTTTCACATGGAGAAGCTTTCACAGAGAGAAGCTTTCACGTAGAGAAGCTTTCATGTGGAGAAGCTTTCACATGGAGAAGCTTTCACATGGAGAAGCTTTCACATGGAGAAGCTTTCACAGAGAGAAGCTTTCACGTGGAGAAGCTTTCACATGGAGAAGCTTTCACATGGAGAAGCTTTCACGTGGAGAAGCTTTCACAGAGAGAAGCTTTCACGTGGAGAAGCTTTCATGTGGAGTTGGGCATTTTCGGAGAACGCTTTTACTACCTGCAGCAGTGGAGACTTTAGATTTCATGTTTTCATGATCTAGTAACACCAAGAATCAATGCTTGATCAAAGTCAACAGCACAACATACAGGTAGAGGTGACTGTGAAAATGTATAGGCAGAAACTTTATTCCTTTCGTTAAAAATAAACACAACTAATCAATGTACAAAAAGAAACATGAACTCCAGCTGGATCTGGTTGCTGAGCTCCAGGTGAGATCGAACTTTGTCCTTTTTATTCCAAATGTCCTGGGAACTTTCCAGGGAAACGCCGAACACAGAACCAAAAAGTCCAAAACGGACTGATCTTCAAAACATTCTAATCAAAACTGTCATCAGAGTACCCACTGTAGGGAGAACTGGAGTCCAAATGGATGCTACCGTCTGTGCCCACAGAGACCACGGAGCTGAGGCTGCTGTCTATGGACACCATGCTTCCATCAGTGTCGCTGCTCCTGCTACTGTCGTCATCGTGGATCACCATCACCTCTGCAGAGTCAGCTGCTGGAAAACCCAGGGGGAAAGAAAAAACATCGTGAGTTTCTCTTGGCAAACATTTGAAGAGGCAGCGACGTCCATCTGAGCCACTCTCAAGTCCTTTCCATGACCTTAAAGGATCAGACTGCTGTTTCTTATTGGAAACAAGTCGCATGAAAAGACCAAAACCAACAGCACACATTAATCAGTCTGTTTGACTTTTGTAAGTCTGACTGGACGGCCAGACATATGGACACATCAAAGGTCAACCTACTCAACTGACGTCTTCTGTGTAACCGGCAGTACATAATCATTTGAATAACAACAGCATCATATTGAAGTACAAAACTAGAAGAAGATGCCACAACAACAGAACAAAATGATGTATGTGTATATCATATTATAAAGCAGTGAAGTTAGAGCAAATCATGAGTGGCATGCCGACGTCATATTTTTACCTTTTTAGCTCAAAAACGAAGGAAAAAAAAACTCGCCGTGTTTGACGTTTACTTCCTGAATTTAAGCCATGAGTACGAGTATTCTGATCGGCAGCCTTGTTTACATTTGCTAAGCGAAACACATACATGCTATTTTTCCACATTAGCTTATCTGGTAAAAGCGTGCTCATCTCCAGCCCCGCCCGCCTGACACTAATTCAATTGACTGCTGAGCTCCTTTGGAAGGAGGTTTATGACTTTCTCTCTTTTCAATATATTTAAAACACAGAACATTCCGTATAAAATAAAGACGGATAGAAAATGCGTCATTGTACTGCCACCTTGTGTTTGAAATGTTCACTGCTCCGCATTACGGACCGCTCGCCCCTCCTCTCTTCACAAGCATGTCATACAATTATCTAGAAAACCATGACAGGAGGAAGCAGTGAGTGTAATTACTCTTAAAACATTTTGAAAACCACATTTATTTTACTGCTTAAAAACCTCCGAGCAGCTTCATCACACCGTCCGAGGGTGGAGCGCTGCGTTCAAGGACGCGTCCGTGGTTAATACAGAGGGGGAGGAACAACATCAGTCACTGAATTCACCAGACACGTCAAGGCTCTGCACTCGTCGGATGTGATTAATGTGGCACTGCCCACCGTTGCTACTGTCCACTCAGATATAAGTGCTGTACGGGTCATTCGGGTGATAACTCGCATGTGCATGAGCCCGAGTAGGTTACTGACATTTCAAGGAGCTCAACACAGCCGACAGACGTATTCAGGGAAACCGACTGAACGCAGCGAGCAGATTACCTGCCGTGTGTTAAGGGCGAGGAGAGTGATGTTGGCAAAGGGTGTTGCAATAATATGTATGCGTGTATTTGTTGGACAGTATTCGAGCCTAGATGGTAAAATGTTAAAAAGATTTGATCCGAGTCAACGTTTCAGTGTAACAAAATGTATAATTTCTAAAAAGCCTCATGTTGTGGAGCATTCAATGACTCCAACTGGGAGAGATTTTAAGATCACGAGTAATGACGACAAGAAGCTCACAAGCTTGCTTGTCTCCAACAGGTACAAATTATTTTGAGAGGTTTGAGTTTTTATGTGGAAATAGACAAACAGACTGTATTTATTGATGAAGACAAATGATGACGCACCTCTCACCTTTCCTCTCAGTGATGAGGGTCTGCCGCCTCGCCTTCATGTCCAGACTCAGGTTATCCACCATGCTGTCGATGCAGTTATCCAGTGCCAGGCAGCGGGTCTGAGACAGGATGGGCTGGCGGCACATGGGACACTCGTCTTTCTTTTTGCGCCATAGCTTGATGCAGTGACAGCAAAAGCTGTGAGCGCAGTTCAGGATGACTGCCTGCAGCGGACATCAATGCAGATGACAGAGTTAATTTGATTTTAGGGTTTTCTCTTTTGTGTCGAGCTGGTGAAGAAGCTCAAAGACCAAAACCTAATTTGTACTTTTTTTTTTTTTTACAGTCACAATGAGCTTTTGTCCTGGTCGGGTTCCTGTGAAGCCAAACAGGGAATAAAATACAGCAGCCAGGATGATGTCATTTCCGTGTTACCTCGATGAAGAGCTCTGAGCAGATGATGCACTGAAGCTCGTTCTCCAGGACTTCAGTCACTTGTGTAACTACCTCCTCTTTTTGGGCCGTCGCCCTTTCCTTCTCCTCCTGCACCAAAAGAGAAAGAATTGAGCTTTAAAGGTGATAAAAAAAAAAGAAAAGAAACGACACAACTGTACTGACCGTACCTTTGTCATTTCTAGTTCTTTGTTTTTGGCCAAGAGAATCTCTTCAAAACCTTGTCGAGAGAGGGCGAGTTCGTCTATCACTTTCTTTTGCTAAGGATGTAAAAACAGGTTGAGATATTAGGACAAATTCAACGTTTAAATTCAATTTATGCAAATTTGAGCTTTCTGAATATCATATTTTCAAAATTATAAAACTGTCAGACGGTGTATGTTTTTAGTTGCCTGTGTTTTTATAATTATAAAGCTTTACTAAAACAAAAACTGATAATACTTATAACACTTGTTTGTATTATAAATTGATTTTATGCTTGTTACCTCGTGCAGGGCATCATCCAGACGTTTTTTCAGAAGCTCCTCTTGATGTTGCGTTTTCTGTTCCTGGATTCATAAAAAGTTACATGTTGATTAAAGATAATATTCCACCACCAGGAAAACAAACAAAGGACTGAGCTGCTGCTATAACTGCAAAATACAACACCGTCAAATATTGACACTGTTCATAGTGTTCGATGTAAAACTTGCACAATTTATCAAATTTATATAATTTCCCAACTGTTATTCTGTTCTATTTACATATATGCAGCTATAAGGATTGCTGTCAAACAAAATGTCATTGCATATTTATATGCAATGACAATTAAGTATCTATGTATTTTGAGTCTCGTAGTAATTTATAAAAAAAAATAGTTTTTACAGTTTATGTGTATCTGCAAAAAAAACATGTACATAACATATCTTAAAATTCGGGCAAACTCCACAAACAGAGCAGAGATAAAGTGTAGCTGAATGAATATTCATGTAAACATTTTAAAAAATGGCTGATAAACTTTCGATAAACAATTGTGTGAACTAGTCTTTAAAATGCAATCTGACCATATTTGCGATGTTATATAAAACATTTCTCTTTGATATTTTTCATATAACTAAACCATTTTAAGACTGAAGTGATTTAAAACAGCAGCTTATACGACAAGCTAAAACGTGTATTGTATTTTATACCTTTGAGCGACCTTTAAAAAGTACATGACAACAAGGACTTAACAACAAAAAGGCACCGTTTTTAAAACTGATGCTAATTGAGGATTTTCTGTGTGTAGAAGTTGCTTCGGGGAAAAAGCGTCTCACCTCCAGCTGCTTCTTAGTTTCACTGAAAGATTTCTCTAACGTCTCCATTCTGTGCATTTTGGCTCTGAGCGTGTCGAGCTGACCCTGCAGCTCGCAGACCTGCTCCTCTTTGAGCAGGTCAGCTTGGCAGGGCTTTCCCTCCAGAGAGGCTACCTGCCTCTGGGTGTCATCCACCTGCTCCCTCAGCAGCAGGATGTTCTGGCTGTACCTGCAGACAACAACAAAAACAAAAAAACATCAAGGCGATGAAACTCAGGGCTGACTACCGAACGCTGATACTTTTAATGGCACCAAACAAATTCTTTAGGTATCTACGGTCTACTGCTTCCATCTTTATTATGGTTTAAGATACTGAGTCACAACTAATGGATTATAAATTATTTTCATTGTTCAGCTGGTGGAAAGATTTTTGATCCAGATTGACAGAAGAGTTTTCAAAGAACTCTGGAAATACCTTCACAGCTGCAACAAATAAAGGAGCACCTTATGGTTACAGTGGAAATGATTTTTCTCAAACCACAGAATATTTCTTTTCATTATCCTTCAAGACATTTAGAAGGACAAATTAACAAAATGTTTTAGGTCCAGTCTCTCAAATGCAAATACTTCCAGATTTCTGGCCATTTATGAGAGCAAACTGAATATCTTTCTTGAAGCAGACATGTTGGATTTCTAGACAATTAAATAATTCCTCGACAAAGGACTTGGTACATTTTCTTTCAGAGAAACTGGGACTTACATCTGCAAGTTGTCCAGGTCACAGTGAATGCTGGAGTCACCGGAGAGCCGGTTTGACTCTCGAAGCTGTCTGCTGGGTGTCGTTTCCTCCGGCAGGGAGTGACTGAGTCGCTGTTGGCGTTTCACCGGAGACAGCGGGCAGGGCGTCGCAGTGGACTTGTCGGCAGAAGAGCAGCGGTAGAGCTTGGACTTGGAGGTAGACGGCTCCACCTCTTCCATGGTCAGCTTCCTCTTGGGCTTCTTGGTTGCGTGGGCCGTCTTGGCGCCCTCCCTCTGTCCCTTTGCCAGGTAGAGTTTAATGTCTTTGAGCAGCCGCTGGACGAGAATGTAGTCAAACTCCACTTTGGTTCCGATGACAGGAACTCCGAGCTGGATGGAGTCTCCGAGCCTGAGCTGATGGGCTTCATCGGCGGGTATGCGATTCCCATTCACCCACACACCGTTAAGACTCTGAAAAAGAGAGCAGCACTGCGTTTATCAGCTGCTGTGAACCGTACAGGGACACCTACAAATCCCTGCGATTGAATGGTAATGTACTTTATATCTCGCTCTCTGCAACATCTGTAACACAACGGTAATAAATAACATGAGCCTTCAGCAATTTACTTTGATGGGGTTGGTTCTTGAGGTATGTGCCGTGTGAGACGCTGGCTATCTGAATCCCTGTTTTGGTAGTTTGGATCCGTACCGACATGTTAAAACATCACCAAAGTCACACAATAACACAAACAAACTGACGGAGCAAGGCAGTGGTAGACCTGTGAGGCTATTTTTGACATAATACCTCCATATCGAGCTTGCAAAAAAAAAAATGCAGGGATTACTGTAACAGCAAAATTAATCGTTACCTTATATGGACATATATAATAACCTTACCATTTCATGACAATTGCGATATCCAAAATCTAAGGCAATATAAAGTCTCATTACAATATATGTATATATATATCTATTTATATATAGATAGATATATATCCATATATCGCTAAGTCTATCTGGTGGTTAGAGAGCGATATAACAATTTTAGTTTTCTGACAGAAAAAAACATCCCTTAAACATACAGAATGAAGGGACGTCTTTCTAGGACAACATATCCAAAAGACCAGTCCCTCCAGGACAACATATCCAAAAGACCAGTCCCTCTAGGACAACATATCCAAAAGACCAGTCCCTCCAGGACAACATATCCAAAAGACCAGTCCCTCCAGGACAACATATCCAAAAGACCAGTCCCTCCAGGACAACATATCCAAAAGACCAGTCCCTCTAGGACAACATATCCAAAAGACCAGTCCCTCCAGGACAACATATCCAAAAGACCAGTCCCTCCAGGACAACATATCCAAAAGACCAGTCCCTCCAGGACAACATATCCAAAAGACCAGTCCCTCTAGGACAACATATCCAAAAGACCAGTCCCTCCAGGACAACATATCCAAAAGACCAGTCCCTCCAGGACAACATATCCAAAAGACCAGTCCCTCTAGGACAACATATCCAAAAGACCAGTCCCTCCAGGACAACATATCCAAAAGACCAGTCCCTCCAGGACAACATATCCAAAAGACCAGTCCCTCTAGGACAACATATCCAAAAGACCAGTCCCTCTAGGACAACATATCCAAAAGACCAGTCCCTCCAGGACAACATATCCAAAAGACCAGTCCCTCCAGGACAACATATCCAAAAGACCAGTCCCTCCAGGACAACATATCCAAAAGACCAGTCCCTCCAGGACAACATATCCAAAAGACCAGTCCCTCTAGGACAACATATCCAAAAGACCAGTCCCTCTAGGACAACATATCCAAAAGACCAGTCCCTCTAGGACAACATATCCAAAAGACCAGTCCCTCTAGGACAACATATCCAAAAGACCAGTCCCTCTAGGACAACATATCCAAAAGACCAGTCCCTCCAGGACAACATATCCAAAAGACCAGTCCCTCTAGGACAACATATCCAAAAGACCAGTCCCTCCAGGACAACATATCCAAAAGACCAGTCCCTCTAGGACAACATATCCAAAAGACCAGTCCCTCCAGGACAACATATCCAAAAGACCAGTCCCTCCAGGACAACATATCCAAAAGACCAGTCCCTCTAGGACAACATATCCAAAAGACCAGTCCCTCCAGGACAACATATCCAAAAGACCAGTCCCTCCAGGACAACATATCCAAAAGACCAGTCCCTCCAGGACAACATATCCAAAAGACCAGTCCCTCTAGGACAACATATCCAAAAGACCAGTCCCTCTAGGACAACATATCCAAAAGACCAGTCCCTCCAGGACAACATATCCAAAAGACCAGTCCCTCCAGGACAACATATCCAAAAGACCAGTCCCTCTAGGACAACATATCCAAAAGACCAGTCCCTCTAGGACAACATATCCAAAAGACCAGTCCCTCCAGGACAACATATCCAAAAGACCAGTCCCTCCAGGACAACATATCCAAAAGACCAGTCCCTCCAGGACAACATATCCAAAAGACCAGTCCCTCTAGGACAACATATCCAAAAGACCAGTCCCTCTAGGACAACATATCCAAAAGACCAGTCCCTCTAGGACAACATATCCAAAAGACCAGTCCCTCTAGGACAACATATCCAAAAGACCAGTCCCTCTAGGACAACATATCCAAAAGACCAGTCCCTCGAGGACAACATATCCAAAAGACCAGTCCCTCTAGGACAACATATCCAAAAGACCAGTCCCTCCAGGACAACATATCCAAAAGACCAGTCCCTCCAGGACAACATATCCAAAAGACCAGTCCCTCCAGGACAACATATCCAAAAGACCAGTCCCTCTAGGACAACATATCCAAAAGACCAGTCCCTCCAGGACAACATATCCAAAAGACCAGTCCCTCCAGGACAACATATCCAAAAGACCAGTCCCTCGAGGACAACATATCCAAAAGACCAGTCCCTCCAGGACAACATATCCAAAAGACCAGTCCCTCTAGGACAACATATCCAAAAGACCAGTCCCTCTATAATGTTTCTAGTCTCTCAATGTTTCTTTTGTTTGTTTGCATCTTTTACATTTTTACAATATATAAAATATAACAGAGAGCAATGATGAAATGTTCAGTATTAGGCACATGAGAAAAGCTGGTCACCTTCCTGTCTGTCACTGTCCACTGTCCGTCTTCCGTTTGCTTGAAGATGCAGTGCTGTCTGGAGATCATCAGAGGACAGGTCGGAGACAGCAGCTGGTAGGAGACATCCACGCTGCGTCCGATGGTGATCTGGACCGACAAAAACAGACATCACCTTCAGTTAGCTCAGAAGATCATCTATGGGTACTCTTCAGTGACGGCAATCTTAAGAAAAACACACAAACAAACATGGCGCATAAATGAGGGACATGTTTAATGTTCATCTCAACAAGCTTCAAGCTTGACGTCAATTTAGCGAGTTAGCTAACATTAGCAAACTGCACCTCTGTGTTTTCGAACAAGCGAAGCCAGTCGGAGTTTCTTCCGACTCTCATCAGACATAAAACCTCCGAGTCTGAACATTCATCCTCCTCAGCGGCGCAGGAATCCGTGGTGACATGATCCATCTTATCTCATTCTGTCAGCGGCTAACTCGCCCTAAAACACGCCACTTGTTGTGTCGCTTCGGACCGTCGGTCCCATCGCCAACGTCCGCTGTTCGACTACTGCCGGAAGCCGGAGAGAAACCGGAAGACGCCTGGTGTGCTTTCACAATAAAAGCGTTAGACGTGTTGCAACAGTTATGAACTCAGCTGTCTTTAAAATGTTTCATCTTTTTTAAGAAATAGATGTTAATCTATCTTACAAACATCCTAAGATTTGCAGACTGAAAAAGGGGGAGGTAACACTGTCCCAAAATCTATTACAAACAAGAGAAACGCCAAAGAACCTCAGAAATATTTAATAATGCTTCATTGTAGACAGACGTTTTGTCATGGTGTAATTCGTTTATTAGTAAATACATATATTTATTTTAAAGCAATGTCTATATTTTCATGATAAATAAAAATATCACTTTTGATATCCAAAAATACTTTTAACACAGTGGTCTAAAGTAAATATATACAGTTAGTATCTGGGTAGTTTCATTTTATTAGACTTTTACTTAAAATGGAAAACTTTTTTTTTGCCTCTTTTTACACCGCTAAATTTCTTTAACAGCTACGGAAAAATTCAGTTTACATGTTGCATCTTTGATAATAATAAAAAAAACAACTAAATCAATTTGTATATACAGTAGTACTTAGGTAATAAATGTAGCAAAACCACACAATTAAAGTAATCCATCACTAATTAAGACCACGAATATACATTTTTTTCAAAGTAAAAAAAGGTGATCATATTATTGTACCTTTATTATTTGAACTGCTTCATGCAGTTACATCTATAACAAGGCATTTGATTATATCAGTTATTATGTTTTGTTACTTAAACAGTTAAATAAATGTAGTGGAGTAAAATATTATACTCTTACTCGGAAAATGTTATGGAAAATAAAGCACATATTTTTTGTAATTTTAAATAGTATTTTGAATTTGAACAGTGTTTATATATTGTTTATTAATCCCACAGTGGGGGAATTTAGTCGCCACAGCAGCATAGAAACACAAAAAAGGTGCACACAATAAGAACAAATTTACAAATACGTATACATAAAATGAGACAGATAAAAATTATTATTTTAGAAAAGAAAATAAGAGCAATGAATTAATAAATACACACACACACACACACACACAGAGACTATATACACAAAAACAAATAAAATAAAATAAAAATAAATATATTTACTACCATATATTTATTTTTTATTCTTTGTGTATATAGTCTGTGTGTGTGTATAGTTATGAACAGCAAACTGTTCTTGATTTACATGGCTATCTAAGTTAAATAGTCATTTTTTTCGACATCAGTGTTTTATGAGCCTCGGACTTGTTGTGCATTCGGGCGACCCCGTATCCCAAAACGCGCGCACCCCGAGCTCCAGGCGGGACTTCCTTTCTCTTGCGGATGCGATATCAGGGTGAGCAGGCAGAAAGGGCTTGGTCGGGGTGTCACCGGTCCGTCTCTCACAACCTGGGTAACGACGCTGCCGCCGCCGAAGCCCCGTAGATGAATCTCATCCACGGCTATGCTGCCCTGAGAGCGCCGCGAGGATCCGCCCCGCCAAAATGTCTGATGTCAACAAGACTATTCAGAAATGGCACGCCAGTTTCAAGAAAGGCACGGACTTTGACTCGTGGGGACAATTAGTGGAGGCTATAGATGAGTACCAAATGTAAGTTGCATTCAACATGTGTATCCTGTCGCTGCTGGTTTATCCGGATTCCTCTCCTTTCGGATCCGGAGACCGTGCAGGGAGATAACGGCGTGTGCACGGTGCTTCTCCAGAAGTTGGCCTCTGAGCTGTCAGTCAGCTCAGCGGTAAATAAACCCGAGCCCGTCCGTGACGTGACGTGATGTGGCGGTTGTTGCAGAGGGAGCAGAGTCGCTGTGTTGCATCCCAGCTTCATCCACGGCAGCAGTTCGTGGAAAATCCTCCAGAGCTGCGTGCCGTGGGTTTCATTTTGCGTCATGAAGTGCAGAAATGGGCCAGTATTCCTCAGAGTGTTGAGAAACGGGCAGCCACACCCTCTCATTGTTATGGTGGGTTTCATCAGTTTAGTGAGGAATGCTTTCTGCTTTTCACGTCAGTCTCTTTGCCGTTTTTCCAGCATACCATCTGAGATTGGTCTGCTAATTACCGCTTTATTTAAGATTGTGATGCAAAACCTAGACCTTGATTGCACCTTTTCTCCACCGCAAGGGGGCGCAGACATGCATACGGCAGCCACCTTACATTGCATGCATCTTCATGAGTGTTATGGGGAATCATTGATGTCTCTAACTGTGCTCATGTTGGTTAATTCAGTCTAGCAAGACAACTGCAAAGAGAAGTCCAGTCGACCAACTCATCAGACTTCACAGAGGAGCAGAAGGTAATCATTACATCTGGGTGCAACAACCTTCACACGGAAAAAAGTCTGCGGCTTCACTCTCACAAATGTTTGTTTTTCTCTTCTTCTTTTTTTTTTTTGTGTAGAAAACTTTAGGGAAGACTGCAACATGCCTGGAGATGAGAAGTGCTAGTTTACAGGTTTGTGTTGTTGTTTTTGAGTCTGTTTGACACGTACGTGCAAAATGTAGCACGGTCAAATGTCAAATCCCCTAAAATGCATCATCCCTAATAATCCATAATGTCCACCTCCAATGCTTCTTCAGTTTTGAAGCATTGTTTGTCAAGTTGGTTTAAATTTGTGTAAATTCCCTTTCCGGAATAAACAGGTTCAGTTTTGAGTCTGTCCTCTGTCTGCTCTTCCTCAGTGCACTCCGTCAAAGGAGGAGTTCAAGTTAGAAGACCTGAAAAAACTGGAGAACAGTAAGTGTGAGACTGATCGCTCTGATAAATCACTGGATATTCTAATTCAAAATAAAAAAATCAACTTCTTTTCTTCAACAGTAATCAAAAATATACTCAGCTACAACAAGGCGTTCCCCTTTGATGTCCAGCCGGTGCCCTTGAGGTAAAAATCTATCTGTGACATTTTATCGTGTCTAATCTTCAGATGAAGTGATTTGTTTTTTTGTTTTTGTTTTTTTCTCTGTTCCTGTCTTTCAGGAGAATCCTCGCTCCGGGTGAAGAGGAGAACCTCGAGCTGGAGGAGGAAGAAGATGCCGCAGCAGGAGCAGGTTCAACGGAAGCTTTTCCACCGCGAGCTCCTGGTACTTCACACCCGCTCATCAAACTCACCTTTGTTCGGACTGCTTGGTTTCATGTCATTTTGCCCGGTTGTCCTGTTTTATATGAACTGTCTGACTATGCGTCTTTTTGTTCTTTCTGTCGGGGCTGTGCATGGCTTCATCGCTCATTCCTGCCTGCCTGGTTCATTTGCAGCTTCGCAAGGTACGGCATCTAAATTCATCCTCTGCCGCATGACGGACATGTTTTTTTTATTCTTTTTTAAAATTTTCAACACAGTCTGTTGCTCAGTTGAGAAAATGTGAATTATAAATGTCACATTCAGAGTTAATTTTAGAATTAGATGCTTCTTCTTCTTTTTGACTGTAGGTTAATGAGTTTCTCTCTTCATGAATAGAGCCCAAGTTCCCTTCTGCTTATTAAAATGGAAAAAAAAAGAAAAGAGTATAACCACATTTTGTCAATGAAAGAATCTCTGTGGAGAAAAAAAAAACAGAGTAAGAACTAAACACTAGAGAACAGCAGCTAACCAGGAAGTGGAGTGGCACTTGATAAATACGTAATTTATAATGTTTGAATAGTAACTAAAAATTTCCCCTCGGGGATTAATAAAGTAAATACCTACCCACCTAAAAGCACTGTGTGGGTTGTTTCTTACTCTTTGTTGCTCATTCGCTGTTATGAGACAGAACCGCTAACGTCTGTAACCTTTGTCCTTTTACAGGTACCTTGTTGCCACGGTTACCCTCGGAGCCTGCGATGACGCTACTTACGATAAAGATTGAAAAAATAGGGTTGAAGGATGCCGGGCAGTGCATCGATCCCTACATGACCATTAGTGTGAAAGGTACAGATCCCAGGATGCACGTTTTTAAATGGGCCTGCAGTGTGCGATTGCTTGAATTAATGTGAGCAGAGTGTGGCCAGTTTCCGATTGCAGCCGCAGACTTCCCTCCATTGTGGTTCCACTCACTCCGTCTTGTACTGAAAAGCTTCTCAAGTGCTTTGAAAATGCGGCTTCAAGTCTGGAAAACAGTCTGTTGTTGTCTCTGCCTGCAGATCTGAACGGTGTGGATGTGAACCCAGTGCAGGACACCCCCGTGGCCAGCAGGAAGGAAGACACCTACATTCACTTCAGTGTGGACGTAGAGATCCAGAGACACGTGGAGAAATTACCGAAAGGTAACGTTTGACGCCAACCGGGCAGAGCGGGCGGCTGCTTGGGACACCCCGAAAGCACCGTGCTCACTGAACGTCGAATTATTTTGTTCGTCTGATTAATAAATAGTCCTTTTGGAGACGGGCCCTTTCAAATGACGAAGTCAAACGAGGACAGTCGCAGTCTGGCTCCGCCCACCTGTTGCTCACAGCTTCATTCACCCAAATCACACAAACAAAGCCTTTTTCTCTGCAGGGAAACCATGAATTCAATTCAGTTTCAAGCTGTGTATATTGAGGTGTGTTTGATGGAGAGTATCTCTCGTCAGCCCTCCCATGTTGTCCTATAATTCACATTATGTTCTAATTCCTTGCAGGAGCAGCTATCTTCTTTGAATTCAAGCACTACAAACCCAAAAAGAGGTTTACCAGCACAAAATGCTTTGGCTTCATGGAAATGGACGAGATCAAACCCGGACCGATCGTCATTGAACTGTGAGTCGGCCAGTGAATGCTTCTTTTTCTTTTCTTTTTTTTTTTAGGAACAACATTTCTTGAGGTTTTTCTCATGTCGGTAAAAAAAAAATTGTGTCTTCTTGTGTTTCAGGTACAAGAAGCCAACAGACTTTAAGAGGAAGAAACTGCAGCTTCTCACAAAGAAACCACTTTATCTCCATCTTCATCAGACAATACACAAGGACAGCTAAGTCAGACTCGAACCGCCAACCGTCTCTCACATCCAGCAAAACGAGCTGTTTCCCGTCAACACATCCAGCAATACTCAAGGCCCCATATGAACAAAGAGAAGAGGACTGAGCCGCGGTCACATCAGCTCACGCTCAAGATTTTTGATTTCTGTTGCAGGAAATTCTCAAAAAAACTTAAAACAGATTGTTGGGCGAGTTAACGAACTCCAGCAGTAGCATGTTGCTCAAGATAAACAGCCTCACCTTCAGTCTTCCTTTGTGCTCCTTTTTTGGGGGGAGGGGGGGAACTGGGAAACAACCAGAGTCGCTGCAGGTGCTGAAACTTCAGTTTGGCTCGTTGCGTTTGTGGAGAAGGACTTTGGACTGTCAAGTAAAATTCAGCAAAACATTAACCCCTTAAAGTTTAACCCTGCTTTAATAATAATAAAAAAAAAAAGACGAGAAGCTTGTTTTGTTTGTTGGACTCACGGTGACAACAATGCAGCACAGCGATTCGACAAGTAGACGACAGAAGATGTCGAAAACTACTGCTGTGCTTGTGTGTCTCATTACAAAGTAAAGAGCTGCTGTCGGTTTTGATATCTTAAAACAGTTTACATCGATTGAATTGAGCAGCTTGTGATTTCAGACAATGTGGAATCGGGACCGGCAGAGTTTTAACAACTACAGCTGCCAAACTATGGGACTTGTTGAGGAAGTTGAGAATCAACCAGTAACTAAAAAGGAATTCAAGATAAAACGGCGAGTTTGTCTGCTCCATTGAAACACAAAAAGTGCATTCCTAAATTCAGATGGTCCAGGATGGTCTACAGAGTCTGAAGTGTGCTCTTATTATAAACCTATGTTCAGTTTTGAACTATTAATGTCATAAATCTAAAACGGGTTTAACCGATAACATTTTAAATCACTACAAAAAAGTTCATTAACTAACGAAATCCATTTCCACATTTTGTCTTTAAATAGTAAATTAACAACAGAATTTTAACAAAGGAATTACAAAATTAACTTATTTCACCATATTTGTTTGTCACTTTAACATTTACGGTTTGTATTTGAACCTGTACCAATTCAAAGAAAATTATTTTTCATTTTAAGGGGTGGTTCAACATTTGGGGAAATGTGCTCATGTATAATTAAACAATAAACACATCTGTTAATTTCTGGTGGTGAACTACAGATTCTCGAGGTTTAGTGTTTAAATGGTGCAATTATGCTAAATATACAGTGGCATCTACATTTTAATTGAGTTACAATACATTTTATTTGCTTTGTCTGATCAGGTCACATTTAAATATTTGTTTAGAAAATATGAATAAAATGAGATTACGACACGGGTGAAATTTAACATGACCGTAAACCCAGACAGTCGCCACACGTCAGTATTTATGCTTCGGTAGGGATTCAATTTACTGAGTTTAAATACTGTTGCATACTGTTTTTTAAAATGCATAGAACGAGTCAAATTGACGCAGCGTGCTTTGCCTGCTGTTCATTTGTTTTGTTTGAGCCAGATGTTTATAACATCAAGCAAGCAGAAATGTAGTGTTGGATAAAGCAGATGTTTCCACCTGCCCACAAGAGGTTTTGTAATCCGGTGTTACTTTGCAGATCAAAATGTTCTGTGTATACAGTTTCTATCTGAATGAAATGCTTACAGATGGTGGATCTTTACTGGCCGTCAAACTACAGATTGGTGCTCTTGTTCTTTTAAGGATCGTGTGTGTCTTTACAGTTCAGGAAAGTCCACTGCTTTTATTTTGAAATTTCACATTGTGCGACTTTTATTCTGACTTCAGATGTTCTTGTTCACTCAAACATCGACATTGTAACGTTTGATTTTAGATTTTATTTTTGTAATGTCAAAAAAAAACAGGAATTTCAATTAACTGTAAGATACACTAAGTGATGGATTTACATGAACTGTGTGTGCGAAGCGCCACAACGTGGCAGGACTGGGAACTGTTTGGTTGACAGATTGAGGGGAATTGTATGGAACATTTACAATGCTTCTAATTTCTAATAAACTACAAACGAGGCAGTTTTGTTGGATGGATTTCTTTCAGAGCATCGTCCAGTAAACAGACTGCATTTTTAGCACGTACGTCTACATTAACTTCATTATAATTTTTTTAAGTTTATTTCTCAGATATATTATTTGCTCAAAAACTATTTTTTAATAATTTCAAGTTATTTCCCTTTAAAGACTAAACGTGTACGAGACATAATGTAATCTGCCGAGTTTTATTTTCTACCATTTTCACTTATTTCAGTCCAGTTCCCTCAAATTACAGAAAAGGTCCTTTCACTGACCCTCCACCTCGTCACATTTAGTCTTGCAAATAGCTTCCGTTTTATCAACTTCATCCAAATCAACAAAGGCCAACTGCACAACAACACAAAAAAAAGTACCCATAAAATAGAATCAACAATAAATTATATTCATCATATGTGTAGCGATAAGCTTTGGTTCATCAGCGCTAATTTATGGATGAATAAATTTAGTCTTGGTTTAAAATAATGCAGTTTAGATCACGGTGTGTGAATATAATTTTTAATTGTTGTAAGCACTTCAAATTAAACTAATTTCCCCTCTACGATGCTGTGATGGAGGCACAAACTCTGTTTTTCCTCAAAATATGGACAAATAAAACCAAAACTACGCATGGCTTCATACATCTGGAGCAGGTACGTTTAGACGCGTGATGTTTATTTTGGGTGAAGCGACACTTTCAGCGTCTTTTGTGCCTCTTAACTTAGATTTGGGGTAAATTCCTGAGCGAGTGTGTGCCGATGAGAACCGTGTGTGTGTGAAAATGCTGTCCAGGTCTACGGCCTGTTGACGGTGGTGAGAAGCAGAGAAGAGCCGACTCTCGTCCAGATCATAATTTCAAAATGTGAAGAAAGATCTTGGTAATTTGCCAAAACATGTCGGCACTGTGCTTCACTGTCCCTGCCCACGTAAAAACTACATTAAGCAAATTTTTTTTAAAGAGCATACAGTTTTTGCACCAATATGTTTCTATCGCAGTAGTGGCACAGATGTATGCCTTATTTTTTCTCAAATAAAGGCCTCATCACATCTCGCAGAGCCCACAGAGAGTGTTTAAAGCACATTCTCCGCTGATAACATAACACCGACAGCTTTTTCATTTTTTTATTATTAAAAGTTCTACCAACATAGTAAAATAAGTTATACATCTGGCCATCAAATTACACATTTGCTTTACAGTTCATACTAAAGCAACAGCTTTGGGGAAATTATGGTATTCCTGAAATGTTAGAAGCTAAACCTCCCTCCTGTTTCTCCTTTTTTAAAATAATTTCCACAGGAAATGACATTAAAAAAATTTGCCCTTTAAAAATCATTGCTATATATATTCTTTTAAAAGATCCACATAAATGAAAATTCTCTGGCATATAAATGAAGTGTTATTGCACAATAAGCGGTTCAGAAAAAGTGGCAACCCTCTCAATTCATATTGATTTCAGACACATAATTATTGATGATTCTTTAATCTAAAGACCACGTTTTTGATAAACATCATTTAATTTTTTTCATTTTATAACAGAAATATGAAAATAATCATGACCTATGTTTGGACTGGGTTGTTATTGTGGTACCGTAGCTCCTGCAGCTGGTGGCATTTTTTAAGGCTTGACCATGGCTGGCCTCGCTGAGTCCTGACGGGAGTCCTGACGGGAGTCCTGACGGGCCTCCTGCTTCACATGCAGGTCGTGTCTGGGGCCGCTGTGAGCTCCCGCTGAGTTCTGGAGGGCACTGGGCGCAGCATGACCATATCCAACACCGGGATGTGCAGGATGGCGTGGGGGACCGAGAGGCAGGTCCATTGGTGGGCCGGTGTGGTCACGCGGTCCTGGGAAGCGCATGTCGGGAGGGACGGGTGGACGTGGTCCCACAGGCCCACGGACACCTTAACGGCACGATTGAAAAACAGTCAGAAAAGGCTGGAAAACATCCACACAATCAGCGACTAAATATACAAATGAGCAACATACAGGGAGTCATGAACAATAGATTGAGAACAACTTTTATTATCGAACAAACTGCCAACAACTGAAATGGACGGATTATAATCCTAAAACATTTGCTTTCTCCGTGCAACAGACATTACTATCCCATGGTGGCTAACGTTAGCAAACAGACGTTCTGCAACTCCTCATTATCTTGTAATTTTCCCTCGTGGTTTCAACAGCTGCTGTTCATCAGGAGTTATATCGTCTCACTTTAAGCAGCGCAGGTGGTGACAGATGCATGTTTCCCTCTAGGGCTTGAATTAGCACCGTCTACTTCGTGCTATCAGCTGCGTCTGTCAGCGGGTTTGTACAGACTCGCTGGTCTACATGATGCAGCTACAGCGAACAGGCTCCCCACATCCATTCATGTACCACTGAACACCGGCACATCCTACAGAAAAACTCACTCTTTTGACTAAAAGGGTGGAAACGACACTAAATTCTTGACAAAATACTGAGGCTACAAAACACGATGTGCTGAAACTCAAACAAAGGGCTGACTGTACCGTGTGGCGGAGGCATCGGTCCAAAGTGATGAGGCAGAGGGGGACGGAAGTGTGGTGGCGGTGGACCCCGAGGATCGATGATGTGGCCGGGACCCGGCCTGGGGTGGAAGGCATGCCCATTGGCCGGTCGAGGTCCAAACTCTCCTCCCATTGGTCCAGGCAGCGGCATCCCTGGGTGTCCGTTGGCCGGTAGTGGAGGCCCGTGCAAAGGGGGAAGTGCATTTGGAGGAGGGGGGCCAGGTGGGAGGTGGTAAGGACCAGGTCGTGGCTGTCTGTAAGGTCCGGGTGGTGGTAGACGACCGTGGGGTCCAGGCGGCAGTAGTGGGTCGTGGGGTCCAGGGCCGGACGGAGGGCCCTGGACCATGGGGCCAGGCGAGTCCCTGATAGGTGATGCGTGGAAAGATCCAGGTCCCTGAAATAGACACAGATGATCAGAAAAGCAGAAAATAAACTGGGATGGTTTTTTTTCATGTGCGGTCGCAATTTTCCTGAGTGTACAGCGGATGGATTAAAATTTTAATCATGCAGTGAAGATATTCAGAAACCACACAATTAACTCCCAAACCATAAGTGCATTTAGCTCGGCCTCAATCACATGACCAGTAACCACACACCATGATTATTTGGGTGAAAAAAAAAAATCAAACCGCTTTAACGAATACTTGAGCTCTGACACACATACTCTGCAACTTTTAAAAACCCAAATATTTCCAAGACACATTTCGCTGAAGTTTTGTCTAAAAGAGTGTTTCTGTCAGTGGTGTGAGAGCAGGTGAAGCCACACACTCAGCCTTAAAAACAGTTAAGTTCAGCCCCAGGGAAGCAAAAAAACCCAAACATGTTAAACTCTTCCCATATCCACATACAGCTGTAGGGAAGAGAGGGTGGAGTGCCTGCATACACCTTCACACCAAGCACCAACCGGAGAGTCTCTGTACTCACTGGCTCTGGACTCTCTGTGGAGGCCTCAGCCGCAGCCTCGGCTTTTACCTGTGGATCTACCTCTTGTGTCTGTTTTCGAGCAAGGACATACACAGCGGACATGTAGGTAGGAGCCGTAGCTCTACAGATGGAAGGAGGGACGGTATCTTATAAAAGAGAGTCAAACGGCGTGATGAGAAAATGACTTACAGAAACGTCCAAGTTGGCTGGAGATGAGCTACGAGGGCCCATCATGTCTGCAAGAGGAGAAACAGCACAGCGTTATGAGCAGGTTAGGAGCAACCATGAACCCTTTGAAATGCAAAGACACTTCAGAGGACATACCCATCCCAGAGATGTGCTTGTTGTCAGGGTAACGACCATGTGGATCTGATGGAGGTCGAGGACCTGAGGCGAGATGAAGACAAGACGATGAATGATATAAAAAAATATTTTTTTAAAAAGTCAGACTGTTTGTAGCACCTTTCCAGGGAAAACATGGTTTGAGGAAAAAAGGAAGAGGAGATAAAGTAGGAAAATCAGAGGAGCAAAGCATTTTATATTAGTTAAACCCCTGAAAACTTGGTTTCCAATGAAAATCTCCTTAGTGAAAGTTAAATAAACAACTATTAAGCAGAACATTTGAGAAATTCCTGTTTATTAAGAGTTTAACATGAAAAGTCATCTAATCTGCTTTATCGAGACTACTTTGTTATATGACCCAACTGTTCATACTAAGAAGCTGATCGAGAAAATATATTTTCAGGGCTTTAAAAGTTAAAAGAGGGCAAAACACATTTTAACAGCAACACACGAAAAGACTTCCTCACAAAGGACATTTCTAAATGGTTCAACTAAAAGGTACAAAACATGGGCAGGTAGCAGAAAGATGCAGGATGCGACACACTGGGAAGAAATAAAGGAAGGAAAAAGTCGAGGTGAGAACGCTGAAAAGAAAACTAAAGTCAGGAGTGGAAGAGGAGAGAGATTTAAGGACATGAGGCTACTGTGCAGGGATGATGTCCGACCGGTGAAAAACTGAAGATGAAGTAATCCACTTGGACTCACCATACGGGTCAATTCTTCGCCCGGCTGGGGCAGAAGGAGGGCGCCTGGGACCCTCTATCATTAATGGAGGGGATGGCGCACCCCCACTCACAGGAGAGGGCCCATAAGAGTCACCTGTTATGATCAAACCATCAATTTACAGAAAGAAAAGCAGCAGCTGACAATACACCACAATCTAGGCACAGAAGAGGTCCTCGCTCCAGGCTCTCTGAGAAAGTCAAAGTACTTCAACATGACAAATAGAACGCCGACACGTGACCAAATGTTTCCTAACAAGCAAAAACAAGACTACAAGAAGAAAGAAAAAAGCAGGATTAGGAAACAGCCTCCTCCTCCTCCTGTGGTTGTGGAGAACCGTCCCGCTGGGAAGAGAACAGCAGGCGAGTTGTGTCGGCTTACCTTGACGAGGGCCGGCAGGCTGACCGGAGTTCGGTCTGAAGAGAGGAGCGCGGCGCTCATTCAGTTGGGAGGTGAGTACGGAGAGTCTGTGAACACAGGAAACCTGATCAGATGCAATTCATTGTGACGGGCTGAGCTGCACCTCACATTTATTTGAATTATCATTATATCTGCTGAAAATAGACAACAACAACAAAAATAGATGACACAATCAAATTGCTTCAACAATTTGTCCAAATAAGTCAAAAGAAAACAAAAACCCAAGATATTTAGTTTACGGTGATGTTAGGTGCTGCAACCAATGAATATTTGGTGGTTTTCACAACTTTCTGCGTATAAACCGGCTAATCATGAGTGGGGAAATTAATATTCTGACATTTCAGATGAACTACAGGACTGAGAAATCCAACATTTTTCATGAAACCGTTTTAATAATTCTGCCGACACTCACTTTTCACGGAGCTTTGATGATTCGACCTTCTCTTGATTCAGAGCTCGCTCTGCATTACGGGCATTTACCTGGAAACAACACGGAGAATTAATATACAATTTACGGCTTGTTTTTAATCCTAAAAAGGCTCAAATATCTGTTTATAGCATGTTGTTATTTGTGAATGTATTCCATGCAAGTTACCCAGTTTGAATGAGTTTTGTTTTCCTGTTCCTTTATCTAAAAGAAGAGAAAAGAGCCATACAGCCAGGGTTCAGGTTTCAGGGAAATTTCTCTTCGTATTTGTTCATTTTAAAATATAAATCTTAACCACAGCCCACCTGTTCTTTATAGACTTCCTCGGTCTTCTTCATCTGGTCTTCCATTTCATTAATGCGCTGCCTTAAGACTTTGACCTGCTCCTCAGCTTCAAGAGCTTTTCCTCCAACCTCAGTCAGCAGATTTTCTTTGCTGCGTCGCTCCAGCTCCTCTTTGGTTAATCTCCTGTAAAAACAAAACAAACAGAGACGCTCCTTCAAACATCTGTATTCAACTCTTCATACCGCGTCTCCATGTTAAAGATGCAGGCATTTATACAGAACTGGATTTTGCTTTAAAAAAAAAGTTCAGCTTATTCATCGTCATCATTGTGAAATGATAGTAAATCAAATTTAGAGACTGTTGCAAATATTATATCACAAAACTCTCAATCACTGGAAATCATAAAACATTTGTTCACATATTTGAAGAAAAAAATGTGGCGACATTTCTACAGAGTGCTGAAACTGCACTCACTGCTGCAGAGCGTTTTCCTTCTGCTGGTACATCTCAACCATGATTTCGTTTTTCTGCTGGAGGATCGTGAATTGGTTTTCAACGTGGCTCTTATCGCTTTTTAGGGCTGCAATTGCATGTTCCAGCTCCTGGTGTTGTTCTGTTATAATTTAAAACAAAATGTTAAATGAGAGACGTTCGAAAACTTCACATTTGTGCGATTTCATTATCAGTAATACTACTTTATTACACAATGTTGACAGAAAATGTATTTCTTCATGACCGACATACCTTCTAGGGCCTTCCTTGACTTTTCTTCATTCAGCAGTTTTGTCATGAAGCGATCGCGCTCTTCTTCAACTACAGTGAGTGTGGTCTGGACCTGTGAACAAGTACAGAAATGAGAACCATACAATCCCGAAAGGCCTAATTTAAAAACATTGAAACTCTTTAGTAAAACTAGAGTGAGTTTTAAAACCTTTGTTGACATCTTACCCTGGAAACATCCATCATCTGCTTGATTCTGTTCTTTATGGCTGTTTTCTTATCTGTAAATGACAGCGAAGAACACTTTATATTATGAAATGGTGGTTAACAAAACAACTCAACTTCAAAACTACTGAATGTATCTGCATGTTTATTCTTCCTTTTCCTAAATTAATGACAGCGTTGGCCTCACCAGGTGCTACTT
Organism: Embiotoca jacksoni; assembly: GCF_022577435.1. Classification (NCBI taxonomy): domain Eukaryota; kingdom Metazoa; phylum Chordata; class Actinopteri; family Embiotocidae; genus Embiotoca; species Embiotoca jacksoni. The sequence continues at coordinate 635,188 of NW_027185232.1, read as the reverse complement.
CACCATTGGCTAAAACTTTGGTGTTCCCTTTTTGCAAATCACAAGCATCCAGGTCTGCCAGGAGGTCAGACAGCACCTGTTAGCAGACATTTTTGTGCAGGGTCAGCAAATAATTTGATATAAGTCAAGAAACAAAAGACAAGTCAGTATGACAATAGTGAGAGAAAAATACTGACCTCCACGTTGTGATCTTTGAGCACCGCCGAGTCCTTGAGTTCTTTCTGGGACTTTTGATAGACTTTAATCTTCTCGTTCAGTTCCTTGTGTTTTTCCTCCCAGCCTTTAATAGTAGCCTTGAGCTGGAAGTGATTGGCAGGGTCAGAAGAAGGCTCCAGGAAAAGAATCTCTAAAATTATCTTAGCTTTTTTTACTTGGCTATATTTTGATCATTCACAATATAATGGCCCTCGTAAAAGGATTCACTGATCAACAAATCCAAAACAGGTCTACTGCTTACCGTTTTGTTTTCCTCTTTTAATCCAGTAAAATCTTTCTGAAGACATTTGTGTTGAACGTTTCGGGCATCTTCACGAATCTTAGCCTCATCCAGGAGAACAGTTGTCTGTGGCCAAAGCAGAGTTCATTAGATGCACTCAAAGTGAAAGGTTACAGTAACACAGCGGAGTCTTGCACTTTACGAAATATTGTGCAAGGATTTGTACCTTATTGAGCGCTTCCTGAATCTTTTTCCTGCTGAGCTGCAACTTCTCATTTGACTTCTCTAATTTTTCAATCTGTTGAAAAAGCATTTAATGTCATGAATCTGAGGAGACAGTTTTTAATAATAACAGTAAGGAAAATACATTAAACACTTACCCTGTTTTTGTTCTGGAGAAAGTTTGCCCGTTCTTCTTCAAGTAGTTTTGCGTATTTGTTGTTTTCCTCAGCCATCTGTCCATTCAGTGTTTCTGCCTCCACAACTTTATTCTGAAAAAAGAAAATGAGAGAAACTTGACTGACAGTCCTTAAAAAACAAGAAGTCATTTTATCTTCTTTCCAGATGACACACAACATAATGAAATGATTTACAGGTATAAGATGTGCAGCGGTAGTTGTGAAAGGCAAATCTAACAACAGACCCTTCTCCATTGTTAAAAGCTCCTTTTCAAATAAAAACACTCAATACAATACAAACAAAAACAAGACAAAAACACATCGTTTCCTTACCTCTAGGTTTTGCATCCTTTTCATTGTACAGCTAACGGTTTCCTTTGATTGCTTCTGATTTTCTTTTAGTTGTTCCGTCTTTCAGAAAAAGAAGAAAAAACTAATTAAAACTTTATCCAAAGTAGCTCATAGACCTTTGATCACATTTCTCTTGTAACTCACCTGTTTCTTAAGTTCAGACATTTTGGCGAGAGCATCGATCTTTTCTTTTTTCAGTGACTGGATTTGTTCTGCGAGCCTTTTTTCATCCACTTTTTCCACAACAGAAAGAACACAGTCAGTGAGGATTTAAAAATCTGCATTTTGTAACGTGATGAGGAAAACATAAGTAAAACCTACCAAGGTATTCTCTCTTCTTTACCTAAAAAAATACAGTAAATTAACATCAATTTTATGGCTTATCAAAACATTAGAAATAATTAGCACCGCGCATTCATCATGTGTAATGTAGCTTTAACTTCTAGGAAAGTTTATAAATATTGTCCAATAATGATCCAGATATGGAAAATATTACATTATGTCCAATTCAATCTAAAGGTAGTTAAGCTCAGGGGGAGAATTAGGCACCAAGACAATGTCTTTAGACTCAAAACATGATTCAATCTAAACTTATACAAACACGATTATCATTTGTTGCTGTCAAATAATAACATATTATTAAGAGTTGAGATGAGAGCAGTGATATTGCAACACTTACTGCCAAAACAGTTCTCCAGAAGAAGAGGGTGAAGGTCACAACCCCAACCACTGCGGTGAGGACAACAGCTTGCCAAGGACAGCCAAACAAAGTTTCACCTGGCTTCCACTCTTCTGGCAGCAATGAAATCATCTGAGGACACAAAAACACAAACACAGTGTTCACACTGAAGTCTGACATAAAGCTGGAGAAAGATGGTTAAACATAAATAATATAAGAAGGAACTGTTGCATGTCAAATGAGGTGAGGAGCAAACAGCTTTGTTACACTTGTTATCATCCTTTAAAACAAAACAAAAATAATCTAATGAGACACTAAATGGGCACAGAAGGCAGAAGATCTACATTTAGTATCGCCTCAAATCAACTTTCAGTATTTATAAGAACCTTTTGACTAAGATAGTGTGAACCACAATCTGATCAACAACAAAGGTGAGTGATGAGTGATCTGTTACTCTACTCGCACCACCACAAAGGCAGGTCATCACACTACCGAGGGCATTAACAAAAATGAAGTGCTGTGCAACTAAATGATCTACTTATGCCGGAGTCATCAAAGCTGAAATTGCAGATCAACTGCACAGAAAGGCAAGAAGCTGCAAAACTACTGAACTCTTTTACGTTTCCTTTCACTACCACAATCAATACACAGTGTCAATCCAGTGCACTATACATTTTGACGTGGATAAGTACCTCTTAAGCATTGCAGTATTAAGAGTATTATAAAAGGTAGCTGGTGCTACAACTTGACAAAAAAAGAAAAAAATTATGCATCCATCAGCTATTTTAAAATGTAGACACCTAAATCTTACAACTGCAATCCAGATGGGGTTTAAATCAGTTAAACTGGCTTCAGTGGTTTATTTTTATGTCCAGGCAGAAGTACGTAGTGGCTCAACCTCAAAGAAACCTTTGAACTCCACAGGTGATTGTTCATGCAGGAGCAAACACTCACTCCGCTCTAGTACAATGCAGGCATTAAGGTGAAATTAAGTTAACATCTTCCCTGAAGCCGAACTGTTTAATATGGCATTGCACAAAGGAAAGATGGTGGTCATACTCAGAAAACACGTTATGAAAAGAGGCACATGAAAGTGGAAGGCCTTCTGCAAACGTTTGAGCGAGCTCAGGTGCACCTGTTGCTAAAGACGAGGTTGGTGGGTGAATTCAGGAACAACAAAACGACCAAGTGAAGGACCGTCTGTCACGCGCTCATCAACACGTCAGCAGGCCATGACGACATAATTAATACCTGGACCGTCTGTCACGCGCTCATCAACACGTCAGCAGGCCATGACGACATAATTAATACCTGGACCATGACGACATCATTAATACCTGGACCATGACGACATCATTAATACCTGGACCATGACGACATCATTAATACCTGGACCATGACGACATAATTAATACCTGGACCATGACGACATAATTAATACCTGGACCGTCTGTCACGCGCTCATCAACACGTCAGCAGGCCATGACGACATCATTCATACCTGGACCATGACGACATCATTAATACCTGGACCATGACGACATAATTCATACCTGGACCATGACGACATCATTAATACCTGGACCGGGGCTCAGTCTGACAAATGTTTCACTTACATGTCGCACTTCTTTGAGGAGAAACATGCTGATGTGGTCCGGTACCGCCACGGGTCGGGGTACCGCCACGGGTCCGGTACCGCCACGGGTCCGGTACCACCACGGGTCCGGTACCGCTTCGCTCTCTATGGTCGGGTTGGACTCAACAACGGAACTAGCTGAATGCTAGTTTGACAGATACCAGCTAGCTTGCTAGCACGTTAGCTGTCCTCGACAGTCCACTGCAGGTTGAGCTAACGCGAGTTAGCCGACAGCGTTAAAGAATACGATGTAATAAAATGACGTTTAACAGCCGGACTCGGAACCAACAGAACCAACAGCTTCTAATGGTAATTACAGACGAGCCGACGGTTCCATTCAGTTCTGAAATAAAACAACCGAGTTTATCTGCTGGATCAAATGTTGACACCAGTTTGACCACAGAAAGAGTTTCAGGAGCTCCGAGAACTCGACGGTACCGAGTCCAGATGGAGACGGTGTGTTGTGATCTGCTGGTCCGAGTCCAGATCAGGTCCGTCTATCAGGCCCGTCTATCAGCACCGGCTGTTGAACTTCAACCGACACCGCGACAGTCAACAGGGGGAGGGCCCTGGGACGTTCAGGGGAAGTCGGACATCTGAACTTTCCCTGACACAGACGTCCTAATAAGCACTGACGACCAATGTGGGATTACAGGACAGACCACAATGCTTATAGGATTTAAAAAAACAACTTTTATCCGTTGCAGGGTAGTTAGAAGCCAGTACAGTATAGTGATAGTATCGTGGTTCATATTTGGTTTGTTTGCTGTTCATTTACACTTTTTAGAAAAATTATATTTCTTCAGTCTTCTACACTCATTATTGGACCAAATCTCTGTCATCATACCAATTTTTTATTTTGTGTCTATTTGAGTACTCAATGGTTCACTTCACACTGTTATCATCAGTGTAGTTACCTTTTAAAAACCCAGTTTCCTTGCAGACTGGCTAATAGTGTGTGTAGGGCAGGATATTATAAACTATATTATGTAGATGATATGTAGACATATAAACCACTTCCATACATTACCAGCATTTGCTTTGTAGCTGGTGGTGATAATTTCCCAATACGTTGTTTTGTTTTTTTAAACTTCCCTACTTGTTCCAAAGCTCTCAAGCAAGCTCTCACTTCTCTTTACTTTCTTGATATCTAGTTGGAACCGCAACAGACATGCAGCACACAGAGATTAATGTGATGTCGAATTTATGTTCTGAATTAATGGGGATGAACTGAGACAAGACAAGTATCTTACAGTACTGTACAATTCTTGGACTTACCACAGTGGTCCACTCTGAAGTTTTATTCTTGATTATTGAAAGGATGCAACTGGTGTAAACAATTCCAGTTGAGAGTAATCCCGCTTCTTCTTCGTGCATTTCAGATACTGGCTCCATCGAGTCCATAGATCCTTATGGGACGATATTTGCCAGTTAGTCAGTTTGTATGTGTTATGGATGCACTACGTGAGAATCTTACATTTTAGCTGATAGTCAGAATCAAACAAAACTCATCTATGACTTATAGATGGATCCCAGGAGTGAACTTTTGAACACAATTGTGCTATATTTTATGGTAAGGAAATACAGGTTTATATTTTCTAATTATGTCATCATGAATAATGAAGATCTTTTAATCGAGTTGTCAAATTTAAGATAAGAAATTGGCAAAAAGTAAAATATAAAGAATTCTTCCCACAAGGTGGCAACTGAGCAGCTTTTGTTTCTGCCTTAAAGAAATTTGGCATAATTTCAACACAATTGACATAATTGAAAAAGATATATCAATTATGTTGTTTAGATTACCAACCTGAGGGTGAGTGCTCCACCTCAACACCAAGTCCCATGTCTAAAGGATTTTCCAGGGTGGCTTGAGGGACTTTCTGCATCTCGTCCGATTCACTGAAGTTCGGCGGATTGTCTTTGTTTTTATTAAAATGTCCGCCGTCCTCGTCAACGCTGACGTCTGGAGCAGAGGGCACCTCGTCCAAAACAATCTGCTCCTCTTCCACCTCAGCTGGCCTTTCTTCATGATCCTTTAATGCGACGTTGTCACCGCTCTCGGCCTCCGGAAGGCTGTCAAATGTTTCTTCAACAATGTGGGCCACGTCTTCTGTAACATTGAACTCATGTTCATCTATAAAGCAAACACAGAAAATAAAACCCATGCGCAATTAGAGAGTAATCAAGAACGTGATTTCTCAGCTGTGGCTAGAGAGGACTGTAATTGTGGTGGGGGAATTGGGTCTTTTTCTGGGAGGTGTACATTTGGTAACTCGGGTTTGACCTTGTGACAGCAGGTCTGATCTAATGCTTTGTCAACAGAGTGTCTTTGCCAAAGGCCTGTACCAGCTTCTATTATAAATCTGGAACATCTCTGTACACTACATGATATCTGTAAAGCAAAGATAGAAAGATCTTTTGTCATGCAATTAAAAAATGTTCACACCGTATTGAACTAAAATGCATATTGGATGATGCAGCTCTAAGTGTAGATGTAATGTCATCCAAGGCTCACTGAGAAAGTAAAATCATGCAGCAACATTTGGAGATGATTTGTGCTTTAGTGTAGTTTCAATTAGTGCTGAAACTATCAGTTATTTGATTGGTGAGTTGACTGAAAATGAATAAACAATTTTAAAAATTGATTCAGTTTTAAGCCATTTGTCAGGCAAAAAGTCAAACCATTACTACTTCTCAAATGAGTGGAATTTCTTCTTCTGTCTGCATACTGTTACAATGTGAAGTCAAACACCTTTGACTCTGGAACAATTTACCAGCGTTTTCTCACTTTTTTCTGACCTTTCATGCTCTACAATAAACAAGTAATAAATCAAATAAACAATACTGTATAATTCACATCCTTAAAGTGACCCTGTGATGACTTTTCTTTTTGCTCTGCTTCAAAGTGCCTGAAGAATGTTTTCTTTTCAGTCATCAAATTAATTAATAATGAACATATGTTTTAGTTACAGCCCAAATCTTCATAGAAATGTGTCCTTCAGCACACTGAAAGCTAACTTTTAAAATTTTGTAGCATGCAACCAGCCCAAACAAACACGGTTGCCTTGAGCTGCTTTTGAAGAAGGTAAAGTTAAGTACGTGGCAGAGAAAAAAAAGAAGAAGCATTTTGTGTCTTTGTGGCCACAATTCATTGTTTACGAAAGTTTCATTCTATCATAACATGTCACTTGAGACATATGCTGCTGCCAGGTATGAATCCCTTTAAACTCAATCAGGATATATCTGGAAACAAGATACAGGTCGAAACAGGTCTGAAAGGGTAACCGAGGACGGCATATCTGCTGGGCCATCGTAGCAAATCCGGAATTCACTTTTTCTTTGGATCATAAGATGATGTAATGTCCTGTATTTGTCTGTAAAAGGCCCAGTTATCAGTGGTTAAAGTGGAAAATGCAATGCTAGTTGACTCTGCCAATCACAGAGGAGCCAAGTATCTAGTACCTTATGGGGACAAGATTTAAAATAATAAAAATCAAACTCACCTTGCTCATTATCTGATGATTTTTCTGCTGCTAAGGGTGTACTGTCACTGGCTGTCGAATATTTTTGTCGAAGGCTGAAAGCGAGCTCCTGAAAGTCATCCAGTATTTCTGTTTCCTCGTCTAAAATACTCGTGTCCGCATGGTGGTCATTGTTGTTTTTTGTGTACCGACCATCAAGCATCTTCTCAATTTCGTCCAAGATAGCGTTCTCAGAAGCTTCCAGGATCCCCTCGAGAGAGTTTTCAATGGCCTGCATGGTGCTTGTGTGTGAGAGACGGGTAGCCTGGAGCTCTATGTCCAGATCAGAGAACATGGCCTCCACTTTGAACAGATTCTTTAGACCGAAAAGCTTCTGGACCCGATTCATTTTCTCCGCTGTGAAGTGGTCTCTCAGCAGAGCCAGCCTCATTATGCTGTCGCTGTATTCTGGCTCTGGAGTTGACGCACTGGGCTGAGCTGTTTCAGGTTCCTCAGCGTCTGACTGTGAGAAAGAAAGTGCATTTTCATCTTCGAGTAATTTCTCTTTGTCTTCCTCCATCTCTGCATCTTTTTCATCTTCCTTTTCCTCTGGATGTGGTTCGTCGTCAATCTCCGGTTCCTCAACAGGTACTTCATCTTGACTGTAATTACTCTCTAAATCGGTCACTAAATCATCTTGTATCTGACTATCATTAACTATATTTGTGTCATCTTTGAGATCTGGAACATTTGATATCCTCTCTTCAGTGAACCTGCGCTGGTTTGTTTTTCTTTCAGTAATGGCTAATTCTTGATCGGTTTTGTTTTCCTCCAATGCGTCGTCTAAATCCTGCTCTATTACAACACTACTGTCCTGCACATTTACTTCATCCTTATTGACCTCTGATACCTTGGACACTTCCTCCTCTTCTTTGTCCTCGGCGGGTTCATATGTTGTTTTAATATCTGGTTTCCCAGCGTCAGGACTGCCTAAAAGTTCATCTGGATCTACTGATATGCTCTCTTCTGTTTGATGGCGTATCGGCTCCTCAGCCGACTTTAACGTTTCATCCCAAGCTTCCTCATGTCCGATCACTTCTCCATCACTCTCATCCTCGAAATTAAACAAAACCTTCCCAGTGTCGCTCACGGTTTCTTTAATATCGGCCTGTACCGAGCTGGATTTCAGAGGATCTTCAAGAACTGGTTCTATTTTCTTCGGGTCTTTGTGGGATTTTACTGAGAGTGGTTCTTCCTTTGCTTCCTCAAAACTCTGTGTAATTTCTGAAACAGCTTCTTCCTCCCGATCCTCCTCATCTTCATCCTCCTCTGAACTCAAATCTTGCCCTGCCATCTCTCCTCCTGTGACAACTGAAAACACAGTATCTCCAAGCGATGTCCACATGTTCTTCTCCTCCGCTGGCTTTGGTTTGTCGTCCGGTGCCGCTGCCGGACTTTCAGTCTCTTTCAGAGAATCAGATGCTGGAGTGTTCATGGTTTCTTCAGAGAACGACAGCAGTGGAGTTTCCTCTTTAACATCGATGTCATCTTCAGGATGGTGTTGTACTTCTTCACTGTCCTCCTCTTCATATGGGGTAACGTTCTTGGTGATTTCCTCGTCGGTGGTGACCGCATCAAAAGTTGTCCCAAAAGTAGTTGTCAACTTGGGGATTTGCACTCCTTTAGAAACCGAGACTGGTTCATCATCTGAATCAAAATCCTCTTTGGACACATGTTCTTTGGTTTCACTACTTTCAGACATATTTTCAACAAACTCTGGTGCATGTTTTTGCTCAACTTCTTCCTCCGTAGCATCAGGTGGAGCTGCTGAATCGGACTCTTCTATTTCTGTTGAAGGCGACTCAGTTGAGGTGTCGAGTTCAGGTAAAGAGGCACTTTGATCATGATGCTCAGTTGGTTTCTCACTGGTATTCACGTCTGATGGCTGTGTTTCTTTCGGTGTGCCCTCTGCCACTTGGATTTGGTCAGATGCTCCCTTGTTTTCATTATCACTGTCCTCCGGTGACGAGCCTAAAAGATAATCTACGTCGTAGTTGTCAAACTTATCAAACCCAGTGTCAAAACAGACAAAATCTGTTTCCTGAGAGGAAGACGAAAAATGAAAGTTACAAAAAAAGGCATGGTAATCACCTTTCTAAATGCTATTATTTGGATCGTGAGAGCTTTATTGCATTTTAGTATCATATCTTCATACCTGTGCTGGAATTTCCACTTCTTTGTCAGTATAAAGATGGTTTATTGCAAGAAGGTCCTTTGGGAAATAGCCGAAGTTACTTCCAACCTGTTGACAAGAGAGCATGTTGAGGACTTTTGTTATCTAGATTGGCTTCATAATAACACAGCAATTATTGAATATTAACTATAGTATACTTACACTTCCGGCCCACATGTCAGCCCTTCTTCCTGACAATTTGTAGTATACGTAGATAGTTTCAGATTTCTTGAATCCCAGGAAACGACAATCAGGTCCTGAGAAATCTTTCACAGCTTTTCCCCGACATAGAAGCACTAAAAAAAGCAAAGGATGAAAAATTACAACTCTTTTAATAATCTTATTTTTCACATTTCACAAGTTCAAACAGGAAGTTACAGTAAACAGTTTTGTCCTTTTAACAGCAGCAGCAAAACAAAATGAGACCAAAACTGATGATGCAACAAACGGATTACAAGAAAAGACGGATGTGGATGTTAAAACCTAAATCTCATGGTTGTGTCTCAGCTTTGAAGTCTTGAAGGGCTGTGACTTTGTCTTGTGTGTAATCATTTGTTGTACGAGTCAAAACCATCTTTCCCTGCTGATAACGAACCAATAAAATGACTTCTTATCACCTGGAGAAGACGTTATGTCGTGGTTAACGCTTAGTGTCTGATGAAGACTGTCTTCAACAGACAACCGTCCCTCCAGCTCAACCTGCTTTTCCTTAAACCTAATAAAGCTCACTTCGTTTTCTAATGTTTCATCTACACTTTGCTGAGCTACAAACGTCTTCGTGGTCCGTTGGTTTGTGTTGCGCAGCGTTGTCAACAAAATAAGACGCAGGTCAACAGTCATCTCATCGGGTTGAACAACAGAGGCCTCAACCAGATGCTGTTTATTCAGGAACTACATCAGCTTTAACACACCAAGCCGGTCGGTGGCTAATTAGCTGCTAACATTAGCATCCACTATTCACCGTGCGAGGCAGGCCGCTCCGGCCGGCCGGACGACCGGCCGCCGCGGCTGCGTCTGAACGGACCACCCCGCCGATGACTAACGTTAACATCACAGAGCATCACGCAGCTCAACGGCATCAGAACAACTGGAAGAGGCGCTCAAGGTCGGCCGCCAACATCGATCGGCAACAGGTCCAGAGATAAGGCGCCGTTTATGGCTAGCTGTGGTGTCGGGATGGGGGAGGACGCGTCCCGAAGCCCCCCAGCTGGTCGCCGGAGAAACTTACTGCTGCACTCCTCATCGGCGCATCTCTTGAAGTCGGAGAACCTTTTCTCCAAGGCTGCTGTTGAAATAAAGTTAAATAAAAGTAATAAAAAGCCTTGTCGGTAAAAGTGTTTTGCTGCCATGCTGGCAGTTTTGTCGGCTGCCTTTGACTCCGCTGCTGGAGCTCGAGCACTGGGCTGCAGGACCCGACACGTCAGCACATCAGATCCGGCTGGGTGGGTGTCGGCGCGGAGCCTCTCACGGGATGGAGGGAAGGGTTGGGCCGCTTCAGGTGACTGTGGGGAACAAGCACACGCACAGATACCATTCATCTGGAATAACCCAGTGTTTCCCCAGACTTTGCAGACTGTAAAAGGTCTTTATCAGGCATATTTGAATGGTAACTTAAGTGTTTGGTCACGTCAATGTCCCCCCCCGCCCCCCCCCCTTTTTTTTCCATGAAGAGCTGCAGCAATGACTCGATCAATTTTAATTGATTTGCAGAAAATTAATCGATTTTGACCACTGACTAATAATTTCCCCTCTTTTTTTTTTTAAATGAAAAAAGTGACAGTATGTACATGCAGGAAATTCCTTTAGTGAAATGCAGTCTGTCACAAGTCAAAATGCCTCCTGTTAAACATGTAACATGACAGATTACATTATCAATGTCAGTGGGAAAATGCAGTGTCACACTTAAACTTTAAAACAAACAGGGAAGAAATCAAATCGCAAAAACATATTGAATGAAATTCTTACCTAAATCCTTGCTCGTCAAAAGTCAAACTTTTGATATTTCTCAGGGTCATAGTCGAGATTCTCCTGAACGGGAATCCAGTCAAAGTTTTTCGCCAGCTATTACGGATTATTTTTAATGAATATTTTAAATTAGGAAATTTCGATGTCAAAATGCAAAAAAAGTGAACTTTGCCTTCGATTTTCTTAGTAACTGTAAGGTATAAACTCTTGATATAAAGTAGAGTCATAGTCAGGAGGGACTTTAACAGGAATCCACTTAATGTTTAACACCACCTATTCAGGATTTCATTTTATTCATGTTCAAATGACGGACAAAACACTTTTTGACAATAAAAAAAAATAATTTGCCTTTAAATTCCTGTCCACTATAGTATCTTGTCCAAAACATGGGAAAAAAAGTCATACTGCAAATATGTGTATCATGTCTGTATAAAATATATTTGCAGTGGTGGAATTTAATTTAGTACATTTGCTTATTCACAAATTCAAGGTACTTGTACTCTACTTGAGTATTTCTAGTTTATGCAGCTTTATTCTTCCACTTCTCAACATCTCAGAGTTGAATCTTACTTACTCCCGACAGCTTTACTTTTCTAACATAAAATTTTCACACCTCCCTGCCCAGTAAATCCATGGACTTATCTCCCAATTAAGTGATTTTGAATGTGTTTTTCTTGTAATGCAGGATACCACTACCACTCATTACTTGGTGAATACCACAGAAACTGGTTATGAAAAAACTGGAGGACTCAAAATGCTCCTAAACTCTAGATATCTTTGACTTTTCCTCATGTACTGGTTTAAGAGAGCCATTTTGAACACAACATGTAAAACACAACACAAAAGTTGTAGTACAGTGAACAAAGATCCAGTTTGAGCCTTCATTTCACTGCAGATTAAAGCAGAGAGGAAGACGAAAAACACACGAAGCTCCTTGTTCCGCCTCTTCCGGTTACAGCAGCCAATCACCTGCAGCGCCCCCCAACCCCCTCCCTTCCTTGGCTACTCCACAGGAAACATGATGGTAAATGACAGCGCATGGGATTCCTATTTTCTGATGATGGAGCACTGTGAAAGAGGGGGAAGAACAAAAACCACATTAAATGGAAAGTACAAGAGGCTGTGAATGTGGTAGAAAGATGGTCTTATTTATGGGGATTCAAGTTTTCTGTGGGAAAAACTAAAACACTCATGTTTACTAGAAAGAGAGGAGTTGATGCTCAGATAAAGATGTGCGAACAAAAGATTGAACTGAAAGTTTTTAGGTTTCTAGGTGTGGCTCGAAGATAAATTAACATGGAATGATCATATTCAGAGAATAGTTATGAAATGTAAAAATATTTTAAACGTAATAAGGTGTCTAACAGGAGCAAGCAGGTCTGCAATTAAAAATATTTATATCGCTCTGATGAGATCTGTTCTCGATTATGGGTGTGTTGTATTTGGATCAGCTGCAAAAACTTCATTAAAGAAGCTGGAAGTGGTGCAATCCCAAGCTCTGAGACTCTGCTGTGGTGCATTTAAAACAA